>NC_087185.1:4270000-4315000 GCF_035594125.1 Scylla paramamosain
AGAGAGCAGAAAAATTTTTAAAAGGACAAACAAAGAACAGAGGGAGATGAAGAACGTAATAACAATACTATCAAAGCAAGAGAGAGAGAGAGAGAGAGAGAGAGAGAGAGAGAGAGAGAGAGAGAGAGAGAGAGAGAAAGAGAGAGAGAGAGAGAGAGAGAGAGAGAGAGAGGACACGCTGTCAATACCCAGAGGAGAGGCCCGGAGGTCACCCACTCGAGGTAACCCATTATACTACACAATCAATATTTAATAAAGGCTAGCGAGCAACGTCCCCAGCCAAGTATTCTTAGGTAAAGAGGAAGAGGTAAGAGGGGCATGGAAGAGAGGAAAGCAAGGGGGGGGAAACATGGGAAAGAGGAAAGCAAGGTGGAAACAAAAAAGAGAAAGAGAACTGGAGGCATACGAAGAGGGAATCACAAATAATGATGAAAATGTTAGAAACTGTCTTAGGTAAACGAGAAAAAAAGAGGAATGAGGAGTAAGGGGGAAGAGGAAAACAGCGGAGGAAGGAAAACAGCGGAGGGAAAACAAGGAAGAGAGGAAAGGAAGGTAAAAACAAGAAACAAAAGGGAGGGACAGGAAACATGACAAACAGGAATAAGAGATAATGATGAAAATACTGCAATTCTTCTTAAGTAAACGGGAGGAAGGAGAAAAGAGGAATAAGTGAAAGAGAAAAACAAGAGGTAAACAAGGAATAAAGGAAAAGAAAGGTAAATACAAGAAGCAAGAGAGAGAGAGAGAGAGAGAGGGAGGAAGAGATGAGAGAGAGAGAGAGAGAGAGAGAGAGAGAGAGAGAGAGAGAGAGAGAGAGAGAGAGAGAGAGAGTAGCAAACGTAAACGAGAGGAAGAGGAAATAGAGGGATGAGGTAAAAGAGGAAAACAAAGGGAAAAACAAAGGAAAACAAGAATGACAGAAGTTTAGCTTATCGTAACTTTATCTATCTTAAGGTGACTGTTTATAATGCTAGTATTTAGGGTCAAGATAGAAAGGTGTGAAGGATTCTCCCCACCAGCCCAGTATATTTCTCTCTTAGGTAATGTGAAAAAATGAAAAATTGAAGAAAAAAAAGGAAGTAAAGAAATATGAAAGTAGAAAAGAAGAAAAATAGAGAGAGAGAGAGAGAGAGAGAGAGAGAGAGAGAGAGACGAAGAGAGAGAGAGAGAGAGAGAGAGAGAGAGAGAGAGAGGAGAGAGATAGAGAGAGATTAAATGCATTTTGCTCTTATCCATCATTCACTGTAATTCATATTCTCCTACACTGCAGATCTCTCTCTCTCTCTCTCTCTCTCTCTCTCTCTCTCTCTCTCTCTCTCTCTCTCTCTCTCTCTCTCTCTCTCTCCGACACGTGACGCTGCAACTCGTGAGAGGGGAAGGTGAGAGATTGGACGGGGGAAGGTGTTGGTGTGTGAGAGAGGGAAGAGGAGCTGGCGGGGGAGGAGGGAGGCAGGGGGAGACAGAGGATGTGGGGTAAGGAGAGGCATAGGGGGGAAGAGGATGGGGGGGAGTGGAGGTGGAGGTGGTGGTGAAGGGGGTGTGGAATGGTGGGTCCTCGTTTAGTCCACTTGCGCCAACCACCTGGGTATTCACAGCATAATTCATGGCTAACTCTGTGATTCATTTATGTCTTCCTGTCTCGCTCTGTCTCTCTATCTCTGAACCATTTTCTGAACACACTCTCTCCCGCACGTCCACTACTCTCCAAAGGCTCAAGTTGAAGTTGCACCGGTTTTAAAGGTGGTTTTTATAGCTCTAGAGGAAGATTGATAAAGTTCATACATTGTTAACAGAAGAAACAGTTTGGAGACAGTTTATCAAATCTGTGGCCCTGGAAAATAGTCGTGTTGAGAGAGCAGTGTTTCTGAATGCAGTCCTCTGTTTCTCTGCACCATCCCCAGTGACACTAAACAAAACTCACCTTCCCCTGACAGACAGTTGGAGGGGGTGAAGGGGTGGAAGGGTTAGTAGGGGAGAGGTAAGGGGTGCAACACTGGCAGGTTCAGCCCTCCCACCTCTCCCAAAATAAATTGACAGGTAATTTTTTTTCAACACGGTACGCGAAATTAAGCTGTCATTTTCACGTTTCCCACGATCGTTTATCAGAGAGAGAGAGAGAGAGAGAGAGAGAGAGAGAGTCAACAAAGGCAACTTCCTGAAAACTTACTCGTACACATCACCATAGATACCATCCAACACACACACACACACACACACACACACACACACACACACACACATACATACATACATACACACACACACAAGTCGTCTGGACATCTATTCTCAACACGTCACCTTTAAACACACACACACACACACACGAGAGAGAGAGAGAGAGAGAGAGAGAGAGAGAGAGAGAGAGAGAGAGAGAGAGAGAGAGAGAGAGAGAGGCGGGGGAGAGAAAAGAATAAGAGAAAGAAGACAAAAATACGGTCTTATCTGGTCCCAGGTGCAGGAATTTATACACAAAAGAAGACACAGATGCTCCTCTCCCTCATCTCTCCATTGCTTGATCTCTCCACTTCCTCCTTTCCTCCTCCTCCTCCACCTCCTTCCTTCCACCCACGCACCTCTGAAAGGCCGCTATACACGCTATTGTTAGTAAGTTTTCGAGAGGGAATATTATAGCAGAGAGAGAGAGAGAGAGAGAGAGAGAGAGAGAGAGAGAGAGAGAGAGAGAGAGAGAGAATGGGGGATCAAGTTTTAGGATCGCTCGAAAAATTGTATGTGAATAGAGAGACTTTTTGTTACGTAATAGTTTTGTTTACACATTTGGTTCAGTCACACGCACGTGCACTCAAACACGTGTCACGCGCATGATTAGATATATTTGTACGTAGCTCTCTCTCTCTCTCTCTCTCTCTCTCACACACACACACACACACACACTTCAGAACACCAAGTCCACGTACCTCGGTGATGGCTTTCCAAATTAAGATGCTTGTGGAGTTCCTGCCCAAAGAAAGGGATCCAGCCTTCTGTGGGCGTGGGGGCGAAGGATATCAGGGCCGCCCACACCCCCACCACCACCCACACTCCAGCGGCACCCATGTCACGTGCGCCTGTGGTCTCCTAAGGATGTAGTAGATAGCTAATGAGTTTTCCTTTTTTTTTATCTATCTTTTTTGATTGCTCTCACTTCTACAGCAGAGAGATTGACGCTCAGCCCAAGTCTCCTCTTCCTCCTTCCTTCAGCGCTCTCTGCGTGAGCCCCCTCCTGTCATGTGTAGCTGTCAACACCACGACTCGCTGTAGGGAAGATAAGGAGAGAGAGAAAAAGGTAGGTATTCATGAAACAATCGTGAGCTGCAATAACCACTTGACACGTTATTATCAAAGACGTGGTTGGATCTTTAAATGCATTGCTTTGTTTTATCTGAATTTATCCTCTTCCCTTGTAGAAGAGTTAGAGAAGTAGATGGATAGATAGATAGATATAGACAGATTGAAAGATTAATTAATATGTTTTTGGTTGACTGACTTCAATTCATACACAGACAGATAGACAGACTGGTCGACTCACTGATTTATAGCCAGACAGATATAGGTAGGTAAGTAGATAGATAGATAGATAGATAAATAGATAGATAAATAGATAGATAGATAAGTAGATAGATAGTCTTATACAGTATATTGATAGATAGATAAATGAATAGATAGATAAACATATAGATAGATAGATAGATAGATAGATAGATAGATAGATAGATAGACAGATAGATAAACAGATATATAGACAGATGGATAGATAGATAGATAGATAGATAGATAGATAGATAGACAGATAGATAGACAGACAGACACAGATAGATAGGTAGACAATTGAATAGATAGATAGATAGATAGATAGATAGATAGATAGACACACAGATTGATGGATGGAAAGATAGATAGATAGTAGACATTTGGATAGCTAGATAGATGGGCAAATAGATAAATAGATAGATAGATAGATAGATAGATAGATAGATAGACAGACATTTACAGTAGATAGATATAAACTGATAAATGGATAATTAGATAAACAGATAGATAGATAGATAGATAGATAGATAGAAAGATAAATAGATAGATGGATAAATGGATAAATAAATACAGATAGATAAATAGATGATGATAGATAGATAGATAGGTAAATAGATAGATACATAGATTGATAAATAGATAGATAGATAGATAGATAGATAGAGGGATAAATATAGATAGATAAATAGGTGAAGATAGACTGACAGATAGATAATTAAATAGATAAAGATAGACAGATGGATAGATAGATAGATAGATAGATAGATAGATAGATAGATAAATGGATACAGACAGACAAATAACTAGATAGATAGCCAGACAGATAGATACATACATATAAATAAATATAGACAAACAGACAGACAGACAAATAGACAGACAGATAGATAAATAGATAAAATAAATACTTGTTTACATAGAAGAGCTCTGCATCTTGACATCATCACTATTGATCAACGTGCTAGTGGTAGTAGTAGTAGTAGTAGTAGTAGTAGTAGTAGTAGTAGTAGTAGTAATGATATTTAATACGATGATGCTGATGATGATGATAATAACTAATAATTAGAACAACAACAACAACAACAACAACAACAACAACAGCAGCAGCAGCAGCAGCAGCAGCAGCAGCAGCAATCCAGACAATGATGAACGCTAAACAAACGCACATTCGGTAACAAACAAACAGACAGACAGACAGACAGACAGACAGACAGACACCTAACTCTTCTTCCTTTCTTACGTACGTACATGAAAGCAAATCGATGAACGAGTAGATGCACATGAAGACTTTCACGTACATACATCACACACACACACACACACACACACACACACACACACACACACACACACACACACACACACACACACATACACACACACACACACACACGGGGTAAGGAGGCGGTGGGGGAGGGGGCATGACGGTTCAGGGCCTAAATTAAAGGGGGGGAAGGGGGGCTATTTTTAACAAGCAACGCACGCACGCACCCTCCTTCTTCCTTAGCAAAAAAAAAAAAAAAAATGCAGTTTCTCTTTTTTTTTCCGCGAAAGAATATTTTAATTGCATGATTTATTTAACCTAACCTAATCTAACTTAACGTAACCCAGTTGCACCTAAGTAGATCTGACCTGACTTAATCTTATCTAACCAAACCTAATCTAACCTAACCTAACCTAACCTAACTATAACCTAACATAACTTCACCTAAAAAGAAGAAATTGCAGTTTGTCTTCCGCTCATTTCCCGCAAGACCAAAATATAGTTTATCTTTTCTTTGTTTGAAGAAATAATAACAACAAATGAATGAATGAATGAATGAATAAATAGATAAAAATACATCATGCGTTTGCAAATTATCCATGTTTCATCGAATGTAACTTTATCTAAACCAATCCGAAAAGAAAAAGAAAAAGAAATTTATGTCCAACCCAACCCAACCTAACCTAACCTGACCTAAGCTTACCTGACCTGATCCAACCTTACCTTTCCTAACCAGACCTGACATAACCTAACCTGATCTAATCTAACTTTACCTAAAGACATAACCTAACTCAACCTAACTTTTGTTCTGTTTTTATTTGTCCTTAATCAAATATTAAAACAACAACAACAACAACAACAACAACAACAACAACAACAACAACAACAATTAACGAAAAATAGAGGAAGAAAATAGCGTCTTTACAACACGCGTAAATCATAGAAAATGTAATGAAAAGGAAACTTTAACTTGTAAAATAAATAAATACATAAATAAACAGAAATATAACAGTAAGAAGAAAAAGAAAATGGGGAATGACAATAATAAAAAAAATAAATAAATACTACTAGTAGTAGTTGTAGAAGTGGCAGTAATAGTAAAGCAGCAACAGCAGCAGCAAAAGTAGTAGTAGTAGTAGTAGTAGTAATAGTAGTGGTGGTGCTGATAATAATAATAATAATAATAATAATAATAATAATAATAATAATAATAATAATAATAATAATAATAATAATTCATCAAAAACAATAAATTCAGTGAAATACATCAGACAGTTTTGAGCAACTTGCAGTCTTCTAAAAAATGTACGTCATAAACAACGCCTATTTAATCAAATAAACATGACAAGTTACCGTTAATTAACAAAGTAATTAGGTGGTAACACATCGTAAAACTGGAACTGATTAATTAAAGCTAAAAAATTCGCAATAATCTTAAATCAAGGTGGAAATATACTAAGTACGCGAAGGTAAAGGTGTGCAATGCAAAGGAATTTACCTGCACACGTAGCGCCCAATAGCTCAGTTATTAGGAGAGAACAAACGAAGCACGCGTCCTCCCCTCATCACTGCTCAGCCAATACTGGCCTGCGCTGCAGCCCCCCGCTCATCCCTTTAACCCGCCCCCTCGCCCCCTCCCCCCTTCTCTCCTAGACGCGCGCACCAATTATAAAATTTACAGAATCTAATTTTTCTTTCTTTTCTACACACCAAGAATACCGACGAAGGATACAAAAATAAGAGGGAGGAAGAATATATTAGCGCATTCAGTATGCCGCTGCAGAGAAGTCAATACTAGATAATAAAATGTTGTCCAATTTAGTTTAGTATACGTGTACGTGTGACATGTATTCTCTACGTCAATTCACATTAATTAGTCTATACTTTTTTTCTTCATTTAATGGATCCAATAGAAACCTTTTAAACGCACAGAATCTAATACTTTTTTTTTCTTAGTGATTAAAAAGATACTTGCTGCCGCCTGTCGCATTATCAGGCTTAATTTCAATTAAGCTGTCTATCCTAATCTGACAGAAACGAACCGATACATTAGATTTACAGGAATTAGCCACTTTTGTTTATGAAAGGAAATATCATGGGCTCCATGTAGAATCCCATCACCCATTATTGACAGGTTACATCTTTAACTGTCACCCATTAGACCCTCTCTCTCTCTTAAATCGTAACCCTTTATCCGTTAAACTCAAATCTTAACTTCACCTATTTTACCCTTGTAAATCTTTACTCTTTACCAATTAAACTCAAACCTTTACTTCTGCCATTAAATTCTCTCTCTCTCTCTCTCTCTCTCAAATCTTTACTGTTCACCTACCAAACCCAGTCTTTATTCTTCAGCCTGTCTGTCTCATATTTTTACCCTTCACTCACTGAACTCTCCTCTCTCTCTCTCTCTCTCTCTCTCTCTCTCTCTCTCTCCAGTGAATAGGAATGACTTCATGAAAGTTTATTGGATGAGAATGAGATGACATGATATGGATGAGATGACAGTTTGGTGTCTATTAATTCTTTTTTTTAATAATTTTTTGGTTCATTTTTTTTTTATATATATGCAATGCATCACAAATGAACCATATCACATTTTTTTTAGGGACCTTTATTTGGCATGCTTTAAAAATATATTTTTTGCATGCACATTTTTCTTGTCTTTATCGGTCCACAGTATCTCTTTTCTCTATCTTTTTCTTTTTTTTTTTTTTAAGTCAGTCATACAAACAAGCATTTATATACAAGTGTGTACAGCAGTATAACATCTGAATGGACACTTCCGTCAAACAATCATTATATGCTTCAAGAAATACATTAGAATTATTGTACCTTAACTACATTTCTACACTTGACAAACTTGACGAAAAGAAAGGTCTCCTAACTTGTACGCAACAGTAATGACAAGTAAACATGAGCAACAACTTTCCACTGCTATGTCCTGTATAGTCTTCCTACCTCAACACATTGTACAGAATGGAACTGCTGGTGTAAGCCTACAGTAAACCCTCCGCGTGACACTCTCAGTACAGCAATGACAGACACAACAAGCACCTTAAGTCTTACCAATCTCTAGGCTGTTATAAGAGGCAGAAGTCTGTTAAATATGGCAGAAAGGTGCAGGCAGAGATGTTTTACTGGGTGTGCATGTGTGGTGTCCTTCCACACTCATACCACTTTGACTTGCCATTATTTTAATGCATATTACCAAATTATTTGCCTTGTATAACAACCTGGATTTGCTAAAAGGCCTCATTCTGACACCCATCAAATATGGTGACCTAGCCTTCCCCAGAATTAGCTCACAATATTGATAGTTTGCTGTACTTGCTTGCCATAATGATAACCTCAAATTTACAAGCCTCCAATCATCCAATGCTACTGATATATTAAAAAAGTTATAAATCCTTATTGTAATATCACCAGTTTCATAACACTGTGGCAGCTAAATAGTTCCATTCCATATCACAAAAACCACTCTGTTAACATCCACAACTACTAAGTTTACATAGGTAGCTCATCCATATAGCCTACAGCACCTCCAGCTTAATGGGGTGACTAAAAAATATCTCTTAAGTACTAATAAACACTTCACTTATCTCTTACATTATCAAGGAAACAGTACACAACTACTCAGACCCTAAAACTGACTCAATGATGAAAGGTAAAATGACTGACAAGACAAATTAATGTACAATGCTGAACATAAAAATTACAATCCCAGATCAAATCAGGTCTTGGATTTTTTTTTTTTGGTGGCACAGGTCAATTATTCTGGAGAAATATGTTGCTATTGACAAACAAATCCCTTCATTTAACTCCATGCCTCTAAAAGTGTTATCAAAATAATCTAAACAAACAGAAAGGAGTTTTCTGATACTTCTGATACTTCATCACTGTCAAAATACTGCAAACATAAGTTCTTTCTAAAGAGCTCACAGTAAAGCTGTAAAGGTGACACAGTCAAGATGACACATCTGACCTGATACTGATCAAACCAAAATGATTACGAAGGCCTCTGTGGGGTTTGGCTCACCTAGACTGCTCTGCCACTACATGACACATCAGCAGCATAGCATGGAAATAGTATCACCTTCATAAACAAACTCTTAAAAGTAATTTTTCTTCTTTTCAGGTAATAGACAAAAAATTTTCTTACAGACTTCTCCTAGTGTTTGTGTCAAAGGCAGAAGAGCTGAGGGAAATTTGATATCATCCAAACCCTGGACATAACAAAAAGTGGCAATGACACTAAGTCCATGACATATTGAAGGAATTATCTATGCAAAAAAATCCAAGACTAATGAAAAATGGCAGTTTGTTTATGGGAGTAACAATATGGAACATCAAAGGAATATTTTTAACTGGCCCCTGAAAAAAGAAAGGAGAAGTAAGTTTTGAGTACATGTAACCAAGAACAATTTATGGCCTTGAAAGTAAAATGTTTCATGTCCTTCACTCACACAATTGTAATGTGCGTGAAAACCAAAATGGAAAGCATAACTATTAGATAACACAGTAATCATTAACATGTACTAAGCAATGAGGAACTGCTGGCATTTTTTCAAAATATATCCAAGATTTACCCAAAGTACAAACCAAAAAAATACTGAACAAAGCACACAACAGTCAGGGAAATATTGAAGTATAAAAAAAAAAAAAAAAAAAAAAGAGCTGTAGTTCAAGATCATTACATATTATATAGTCAAGCCATAATTCCTTGAAGTCATCAGATCACATACAATAAAATTCTTAATTTCCATTATACTTGACAATGTGCATCTCTCTTACAAATACAGGTGACAAATTTACAAATTTAGGATGTCCAATAGATTCAATGCTTGATATGATGTACAGTTGCTCCAAATAGTCATGTTAAGAAGTTCTGTGAATTACCATTTCAGCAGTCCTGTGAATTACCAAATCAGCTGATATTTTTATCAAGAGCTCTGCAAAGACAAAGATCTGATGATGTGATTGGTGGAAGTAGTTGTCTGCTAATGATTTTTATCTGAATTTTTTTGTAAAATGCAACATCACTACTTAGGAGAACTGTACTTAAATACTACTTATACAATGTAACACATCTCAATAAGTGCTAATAAGTAAAGGCATGAGATATGTGCATATTTGCCGGACCATCAAGACATTTAAAGGAGATAAGAATGGAAGCTGAGGAAAAACGAGAAATTGATAACAGGAGCTGAAAACAGATTGACAAGAGTACAAGATGAGAAGGAAGGCTTCAGAGAGAATAAGTAGAGTTAATTTCAGTATGTTACATAGCAAAGTTATGCCATTCTCGCAACTCACTGGATCCCTACCATCTAAATCACCATTCAAAAATATGATACAAAATATGAGTCCCTGACATTTCTGTTGATGTATAAAGAAATGAAGTTGCAGAAAAAAAAAAAAGGTATGTTATATTTATTCTTTGTTCAGTTTTTTTTTAATTAAGTGAAATTCATGGTATAAGATTTAGTCTGAACAATACAATATTAAGACTCATATTCTGAAACACTCAGTTTTTTCAGAATAATTTTTCAAAAGATATAGGAATGATTAGTCTGATTCTCATGAATATTTCACCATTGATGATACAGAATTACTGTTAAACTATCACTACAATTGTGAAAATCCTATTGAAAAATCCAATAATTTCCACCAGAATCTGTTAAATTAGTAGAGATAAAGTGGGGAAATAATGAAGAGCAGTCCTAAGGCAAATAGTACTCTATCAGCTGTACTGTTAACACCTTCCAAGCTCTCACTAACAGCCAGTATCAAGTGGTGTTACTCAAGATGAAACTTACACATTCCTTTCAACAAGTGTCTGACACCCTTAATTCAATTTCTAGTTAAATTTGATAATATTTTCCCTGTCAATGCACTGTATACCATGAACTGATGGAACTAATTGCATTTTACTTTTGCTTCATGCTTGGAAAACACTTTAATTAATTTGACATGGCCATTTTACACACTATCTTCACATACTTTACAGCTTTCAATAGCTTTCCAGCACTTTTCCTCAAGTACACCACACATTTTACTTAGACATCCACAGTAGATTATGTTTTGTAACTTTTGAAAACTCTAAAACAAAATATCAAACTAATATGTAATTTCCTTGAATATGTTGGTCTTGTTATAATGCTATAGATTCATTGTCAAATTAAATTAATGCCCATAAGCAAGCACTTCTTCCTCCAACAATGGTGAAAAAAAATGTGATGTGAAAGTAAGCATGAGAGAAAGAAAAGAAATATAAATAAAAAATAAATAAATAAATAAAAAAGAGGGAAGAACAAATTGATATCTGAAACATCTCATTCTAAAGCTTACTGGGGATGACCATCTCATTCTGAACTTTTCAAAGATTAGTCAACCTCTCATTCTGAACTTCTGAAGAGGTAATTAACTTGTGAAGTCCCTAAACCCATTCCTGTGCATGATGCGCTACAATTATTTTCAACCAAGCACAAGTCATCTAAAAAAAAAATCATAACATACCATCTAAAAAATTCATAACTTTAACATACAATGTGATAAATCTAAACATTCAGAATTTTAATAAGCCTGTGAATATTTACTTTTCAGTCAGTACCAGCTTATGGAATCAATATAATGATGATGAGTTGACTGTTGTCCAAGTGGCAGTAGAAATACAAGGTAGTGATGAACAAACTATCTTAGTGCTAACACATTCCTAAAGTTTCTTATTATATATGAACCAACACCTTCCATGTCATATAAAGTTAAATGACTAAAGTGCATCTTGAAGCAACTTTTTCATACAAATCATGTATGCTTCTGATAATCACCACTTTGACTTATGGTCCAAATTACCACCTGCTTATTCATATCTACCTCCTCCAGGACCTTACTTCCTCTTCCTCCTCTTCCACTTCTTCCTCTTCCTCTTCAAACAATACTGCATGATCTTCTTCTGTTTCCACCTCTTCCACAATTTCTTCAGTTATCTCCTCCTGAAAGTAAACAAATAAAGCATTGATGGATGAGATTAACACTAAGTACAAGAACATCTGCAATGATACCAACTGAGAATCATGATAAAAATTATATGGAGATGGAATTAAATACATCACTGTTACAATGATGAGAGGCAAGGTGTTGGGGCATGTCAAAATGAGAAAGAAAGGCCCATTCAGAAATACCAACCCGTGTCTCATCAGTGACTTATAAGTACAATGTTTTAAAAATGACACTTTAAAAAAATAATAGTAATGATAGATTAGCAAAGGCTACCCACCAGTGTCTCGTCTGCTGAAAGCAGTGTGGTGGTGGAATGTGGCGTCACACTGGCATATGAGTGTGGTGATAATTGTGGCTGCTGTGAAGGTGAGGGTGTTGGGGCAGTGGCTGGGGTCTGGGAGGTGAGGGGAAGTGCAGCATCGAAGGCCCAGGTGAGGGTGAGGAGGCGATCGCCCAGTGTGCGTCCTTCGTTCATTGCTTTCTCTGCCTCCCGCCGTGTGGAGTACTGGATGGTGATAGCTGGTGTCTGTCCATCCCACACATAGTTTGTAATTTTTCCAAGAGTCTGTTGTAGAAATAGAAAAGTGACATGAGACTGCATTATTCAGTACTGAGATTTTTTTTGGTGCTTGTGCTTTGAAAAATAAAAAAAATTGACATTCATAAATCAACTTACAGCAAAATGAGCCAGAACTTCATCCTTGTCTTCCCTCTCAAATCCTGAAGCATTGATCTTAGTTGTGCGACGATCAACAGAAGCAAAAGAGTGGCTATAGCCTCGCCCAGTCCGACCACGGCCCCTCACTCCACCCCGGCCAGCCCCTCGGCCACGACCACTTCCATAGGGGCCACCTCTGTAGGTAACACACACACACCAAGTAGTAATCATCATAACATGATTAAAATAGAGAGAATAACTTTCTTTAAAATGGTAAAGTTGATATATCTAGTTGAATTACTAACACTTGCCACCCATAAATCAACCTATTAAAGTGATTATTCAAACCAGGAGGATCATACCTTGCACTGTAAGGGCTGTGCCTGTACGGACGGCTAGGAGGGTAGCCTGCTGCCTGCTGCTGTGCCCGCAGCTGGGTCAGCCGCATCCTCAGCTTACTGGCATCTCCACTCTCTGCCTGAACAGCATAGAGTTCCAGCTCTGTGTCAAGGATTTCCTTATCCAGCTGTGCCTTGCTCTTGGGTGTCTCCACATTGGACAGTTCAGACCGTGTGGAGTCAATAGCACCTTGAAGGGACTTGATGGTTTCTAAAAGTTGTTTTTTCTCATCAGCCTTCATAGTTGCCTTGTTGGTCTCTGCTTTTTTCAAAAGAACCTACAAAAAATTTTAAAAAATTATGGCCCTCATTTCAGAGCTTACAAAAATAAAATTCATGTATTAATCAATTCAACATTAATATCTTAAGAAATATTTCTGAGCTACCCAATGAATGAACTGTTTGTATTAAAAATCATTTCATATATGTATAAGTGTACCACATTTATACCTCCAAAAACATTACTTCAAGTTCTAGGAAAATATGGAACTTACCTTCAGTTGCTGCATTTGTTTGTCCAACAATTGTTTCTTCCTTTGTTCTACTTCTGATTTGAGCTTCATTGCATCAGCCTTCTGTTTCTCAACTTTGTGCTTGGCAGCAACCTGCAATAATTTTTTCACATAAATAAATGATAAATAAAAATATGGGATGGGGCAGGTGCAATAAATAGCATCTGCAAATGAAGACTGATCTACTGTCTTGGTTCTTGGGAGCTTCACATCTAGTGGCATCATGAGGTCAAATGTATTACACAGTACCAATCAAATTTACCACAAATATAAATTAATTTATTTTCTGTTTATGAAACAGAACATCTACTGATCAAGACAAACACTAACATCCTCAGTCATACATTTGACCTGATGATGTAAAATCATAACTTGAATAACAACAAGGTCCATTACCTCAGCAGCCAAAAGTTCTCGCTGCTTCATAATGGCATCTATTTCCTGTCTCTTAGTATCAGAGGACGAGGTGGCAGTGTGTGAAAATTCTGGAGCAACAGCTGGTAGAGAGGGAGACCCCCCCACCGGTGAGGTGGGAGTGACAGCTCCTGGGACAGCAGCTGGCAGGGAGTGTGGCCCACACCCAGGGGAAGGTGGGGCCCCTGCTCCTGCTGTACTGCCTGCCACTCCCACTGATGCTGTTGTTACTGCTGATGTTGTTCCTGGTGCTGCTGCTGCTGCTGCTGCTGGATAACTTGGGGTATTTATGGCAGATACAGCAGCAGCAGACTGAAGGGCCTGGGTATTGTAAACTGTCTTGACTAGGCTGCCACGTGACATCATGACCTAGTGGAGTGCGATGGATAAACCCTCATTCATTCAGGTCATGACTTACACTCAAAAATAATGAAAATTTACACTTGGATTTGCACCAAAAGTTATAGCCAACATTTATTGATAATGACTAAATACGAGGCAAAGACCACACACAAGCATAAAATAAAAAGATGTTTATGTGCTCTATGGGGAAAAATCTGCCATATATAAAGGAAGCAAGAAACAATTAGAAAGCAGCCTATATATGGATACCAAGAGCTAAAAGGGAAGACATAGCAGTTTCAAGATTTAGAAACAAACTGTAAGAAGAAAAATAAAACTAAGGGAAAATGAAATGCAGAAAGAGTTCCATAATAACCTCCAGGCCATTCTGAACACAATTTTAATGATTTCTTATTTCCAAAAAATTTAATCAAAGTTCTGTTCATTCATAAACATTTTTTAAGGAAAATCATCAGCTGTTACCTGCCTTTCACTAAATTATCTACTTCATACCTACATAAGCTGATGAAGTGAAACAACATACCAAAATATAAAGCAAAGAGCATTTACCTTCTCATTCTTATCATCACCTGGGGTCTCCACTACTGTCTTGTTTAGTGTCTTGTTTGGGTGACGGACGCCCAGCCTGTCATGCACAGGACGCATTGGCTGGGTGCTGTATGAGACTGTTCGATCACTTTTATTCTGAAGAAGAAGTATGCATATGAAGTCACAGCATAAAGCATCTTTTAGTGGAAAATATGCATGAAGTATACTCAACAAATACAACAAATCTATAGTTTATCTGCCAATCTTCTGCTCCTTAAAAATGATACATTTTCATCAACTACCTAATTTTGCCAAAGTCCTGCTGTACCTGTGGATTGTGCCAGAAGAGCTTGATGAAACGGTTATTCAGAACAGCCTCTGTACTTCGATAGGCTGCGTTGGCCTCGGAGTGGCTGTTGAAGGTCACCAGGGCATTCTCTGGATTGCCCTCATGGTGGACCTGGCAAGGAAAAGAATGTCCAGTAGAAGACAAGGTACAGGTATAAACACATTCCCCCATTTAGAAAAGTCAAGATTCCAGTTAAATATTACTTTGAAGTGGCAATACCAATATACATCATTAACAAATACAGTCTCATGAGAAACTATCATAGATAATGAATGAATGAATGAATGCCATGTTTGTCACAGCAGACTGAAAGTAACATCCTAGTAATATCTTACCTGTATGTTCACAACTGTGCCAAACTTGGAAAAGTGATCATTCAGGTGGGCAATTGTGTTAAGGCCAGGAGGAATCTTTCGCAGCTCAAGGGTGCAGCTCTCTAGATCCTGCCGTACACTCTTGGCTGCCACTGACAGGCCATGTCCTCCAGGTGACACAACCGGCCCTAAGCGCCTGGCGAGGGATGGTCCAACTCCACCACCACCCTGAACAACATCATATATCATATATCATGAATATAGTTTTACAATGACCACAAAAGAAATTGACTGTAAACATAACAGCATGCCCATAGGCCTACTGCCATGGGAGGTATCAAAAGTGGTAAATTGTCATGCATGGCAGCTCCTATGGAATAGCTGTCACTCCTGTGAGAAAGAAAGGCTCCAGGCAAAAAAAGGAAGCCATATACAAGAACAGTAAGCTGATAGAGCATATGGCTTGTAAAAACTGAGTCATTACTCTCTCTCTCTCAGTCTGAAGTGGCTTTTGAGCAGCAAGGCAACAGGGAGTGACAGCTGTTCCAAGTGCTAGTGAGGCCTGCACCACCTATGTGATGGATGTCTCTGATCTTTCTATCTTTCTGCCAAGCTCACAATTACTGATCACCTTTCAAACAAATGCCATCAACAACACATTTTTTTTGTTGTCAAGCTTGCCAGGACCCATTATAATGTAAGAAATAAATGTGATGGTTAAAATAAGAATGGCACAGTAAGGAGGAAACTGGCTGAAGAGTGTGGGAGAGATGTCTCCCCCCACTATGCCTGACGTTACTGTCAAAGTTTCAATGATTGAAAACTAAGCATAGCATCTTCAGGGCATGTGAGGTGCCATGTGTGACAATTTACCACTTTTGATACCTTCCATGGCAGTACATCAAGAATTAAAGCTTTTGTCTATGGGCATGCTATCATGTTTATACTTAGTCATTTTTTTTTTTTTTTTTTTTTTTTGCAGTGGAACCTTCCCACGACTTTGTGGAATTTTTCATTTGTGACGTCGTCACCATTCAAGAAACTTACAGATTTTGGAATTTGGGATAGAGGATTCTCAACCTGTAGTAACCCAACCTTTCAAATATCCCTCTTAGTACCTTCTGCATGTCTGGGTTACTGGGTGTGAACTCAACTGCCACAAGCATATCATTAATATTTTTTATCTACTTATTTATTATTTATTATTTTTTTAAGATACCCAAACATCTTAATATTCCAAAGCAGAAAGATAACTATGCAATAAAACATGAATTATTCATACCATGATGTGATTTCCATTGTTGACTGGTACACTGATGAGCTCCCTGGGGGTGTTTGGTGGCAGAGGAGGAGGAGGTGTGGAGAACCTGTGAGTGAGGCTGCCCGGCCCTCGGTCTGGTCCACTTCCATAGTAAGTGCCAGGGACAGGATCAGGCTGACTTCCCCACATGCTTGGGTCCCTTGGTGTGTATTCAGCTAGAAAAAAAAAATAAATAAATGAAGAATAAATGAAAACAACTACAATCCTATGTTACAAAACAAGGTACTGGGTTTATGGGATCTAATTTCAAGAATCTCTGACTTACTTGGAGGTAACTAAGATAAATCTCTTATTGCTGCTCCATGCCTCTAGACTCCTAGAGTCATGAAGAATATGTGAACACCAGAACCACTTGAGGGATGTGTATAATCATAGTGATCATTATTTCACATAATGACAGTGGAAACATCAACTCAAAACAATCTGTTGTTTGAATCTACCCCTGTGGGTACCAATACTCACCAAAGTGTGGGGGTCTTGGAAGAGGTGGTCTGGGACGTGGGACCCCCTGAGTTGGGGCAGGTGCTGGGGTGTACCCTGGGGCACCTGGGGGTCCAGGAGGAACTGGAGGAGGAGGGTAATCCAGCATACCACTGATGCCCTCCAGCACAACAGGGTCAGAGCCGTGGTCAAAGGAGCACATGTCTCCTCGCATGCAATACCCTTTCTCTGTGGCAGGGCAGATTTGGTTGTGTTGATACATTAGTCATGTTTAATACACAATAAGTTGCTCTCATTAAGAGTTCTTTAACCAGACTAATTGTTGCACTGTCTAAATTAAGTACATGCATGCTACTTTCACTAAATGCCTCAATAAACCACAAAAATGTTTCTTTTAAATTTTTATGCAAATAACTTCTCACAAATTATATGGCATAAAAAGAAAACACAAGAATCCACCCCAACTGAAGAAAACAAGTCATAATTTTAAAGAATCCAATGAAATGCCTAATATTTTTTTTACATAAATTTACAAAATTTATTACAAAATTACTTATACAAAGCATCTTTACACTCACATTCACACACATTGCTATCACTCTTTGTATTCACCAAGCCAACACACTCCATAAAGAGAAGCTAAGACAGACAGAATCATACCCAAGACACAAGCATTCCCTCACATCCTGCCCCCTATAAGTAACAGGTCTGTGTGACTTGCCATCATAGTCCCGACACCTCTGCTTCTTGGCGGCTGGAGGAAGAGGAAACTCCGCATGCTTGGCCACTACACTCTGGATCATGGCACTCGAGTCACTCCTTGGCTCTATCTTCACATCAGCCACAGGTGAAGTCTTTGGAGGACTCTCTCTTGGTTCATCTGAAATAAACCAGTATGTCACTAGCTAAAGGAGTAAACAGAGGTATGTGTTGTTCTGGAGTCATCCATAGTTCACTAAGAGGATTAAAATGTAAGGACACCACTAGATTACATAACACTACAAAGAAATTATATTGTTCTGCAAAGCATTCCATTAGTTGGAGTATACTGCTTATTCCATGTGATAAGTAATTCACATCATAAAAGTTATATCTCTATAGCACAATACATAAATCTCACAAAGCATATTCCTGCATGGTTATTAAGACAAAAATAAGTAGAGGAGGAAATTATGCTCTCACTTAAAAATATTAACATTTGCATACCCCCCAAAAAAAGAAGTATATCTAGCCAATTTTTGACTGAATTAAATCAAATACACAAGTCATTACAGCACTATCACAAACACAAGACACAACTATACCTCTGGGAAGTGATTTATTTCTGGATGGGCTGGGAGACCTAGGCAGGATGGCTGGTGACCTCCCACGCACCAGAGGTCTTGATCTTGGGCTGGGAGATCGTGACCTATTCCTTGACCTGGACTTCCTCTCCCGAGACCTGGAACGACGAGGACTCCTGGACCTCCTGGGACTCCTTGTACGTGAGCGAGTGCGTGACCTCCTATACCTGAGAGCGACAAATGCTTGGTTTCAGACAGTGCCATGAAAACAGGGCAGAGATGGTACATAAGTACTGGACCCCAAGGCTGAAAGTGGTACAAACACTCCTCATTTCATATGTTTTCAAATAGGATTATGAACAGAGACAAGAATTAACAGGATATTGATGAGAGAGAGAGAGAGAGAGAGAGAGAGAGAGAGAGAGAGAGAGAGAGAGAGAGAGAGAGAGAGAGAGAGAGAGAGAGAGAGAGAGAGAGAGAGAGAGAGAGAGAGAGAGAGAGAGAGAGAGAGAAACTGGATATGTGGACTAGAGCAAAGAGAAAGGGTACTGATATCAACAAACCTGAGAGGGAATTCAACACAGTATAAACAGATAAAGAGAACAAGCACATATTTTTAAGACATAACCACTAACCTTTTAGATAAAGGTGATCTTCTCCTCCTGTCATCATACTTGCTTCGCCCATTACGGCCCCTTGACCGTGACCTTCTAGAGCGATCCCTACTTCTTGAACCTGAACGGGACCTTGAACGAGATCTCATCCTTGATGGGGACCTTCTCCTTCCCCTTCTGTCATCCCTGTCTCGCTCCTACAAAAGAAGCAATATTCATTTCATACTTATGAGAAAATTATGTTGCCCATCCACACATGATCACACCACCTCTACTAATCATATTTCATCAAATGAGAGAAAAGAAACAGACTATATTTCACGATATACTCATACCAAGTTTTCCTTTCTGTCTTGCTCTTTATGCTTTGCTATCTCTAAAGCTGAGTTCTGAAAAGAAAACAAAATATAACCAAAAAAAAAAAAAATTGAAGTGCACCCTACCATTTTCATATGTGACACCCACAACACCAATAGACACAACTAAAATAGCTACTCTTCTACTTACTGAATCAGGCTTCCGGAGACGCTGGGATGAGGTCACTTCCTCTTTTCGAATAATGACAGAAGCTGGAGGTGGTGGTGGAGGTACAGCCTCAGGGGGTGGTGGAGGTGGAGGGGCAGTGGTTGAAGTTGGTGGTGGCAGTGGAGGAGTGGGAAGTGTGGTGGATGTGGATGAAGGTACTGCTGGTTGGGGCACATTGTTAGGAGGAGTGGTGGAGTCTGGTGAGTGGCCAGAGGATTGCTTACTGGGAGTGGGGGGTAGAGGTGGAATGCCAGTGTCAGATGTGGAGTCCAAGTTAAATGAAGTAGAGGATGAGGATGATGATGAGGAGGAAGGTGCCAAACGCTTTGGTATGTAAGAACGGCTTGTAGTAACTTGAAGGAACTTATCCACGAATGGCTTTGTATCTGAAAATGAAAACTATATTTACCACCGCTTCTTACAGAAGCAAACAACTAAACAGCATCCTTCTGTGAAACTTCTAGGAAGGGCAGCATCCTTTAACATCTGCCTAATGAAAAAAATCTGTTGAACTTGGAGTGCTGTGCTAGTAATGGAATGACAAACTATAGTATTAAATCACCACATTTTACATATTTTTCATAGTTTTTGACAGACTCATACCTTATGCATAAAACACAGGAATCACTTCCATATTTAGAACTTGATTAACCAGAATATCAGGTGGGGTTGAAAATGCAAACTCGTAAATGTAAGTTTCAGTGTACATACACATTGCTCAGGATTTCAGACTGATATGCAGTAATAATACAGTGACAAGAATCAAGGCTGACCATATATTACTGAGGCCTTGAGGTGAATGTCTTGGCCTCACTAGTACTATCAGACGTATGTTTACCTTTGAATGTCACGTCACTGATTCCATCCTCAAGGAAGGCCTTTCATGGCCAAATTATCCTGCCTTCAGATCAATATTTCAAGGTTTCCATGAATTCATTCTAATATTTAAGAGATTATTAAACTGGAATGTGACTACCAACAAGAACTGATTATTTTATCAAGATGGAAATTCAACAACAACTTACTTGACTGCAAAAACACATCAAGTTGCTCCACCATGCTGGCCTTTAATTCTGACACAGGGCGATCCTTCCTCACTAGGGCAAGGCAGTACTTGGCCAGGGCTTCTGGATCAGCATCACATCTGAAACAAAAAGGAAGTTTTGAAAAAGTGCATTTTCATGTTTATGATGAATGCACATATCTATACAAAACTGAACATATAAGGAATTTTTGTTACATTGAAAAGATACTTTTTTTATTACTTGTATGCCTGCTGTTCAACCTCTCATTAGTTCTCCCAGTGATCCTGCAATTACTGTATTTCCTCAAGTATAGGAATATAGGAAATAAGTAATTTATGGTATACCTTGTATACAGGTCAACCACCTATATGAAGGGCAGTATCCTCTAACATCTGCCTAACAAAAAAAATCTGTTAAACTTGGGAGTGCTGTGCTGGTAGTAGAATGACAAGTTATTGTATTAAATCACCACATTTTATAGAAATATGAGCAGAGAGAGAGAGAGAGAGAGAGAGAGAGAGAGAGAGAGAGAGAGAGAGAGAGAGAGAGAGAGAGAGAGAGAGAGAGAGAGAGAGAGAGAGAGAGAGAGAGAGAGAGAGAGAGAAAACTTGCTCCTCCTTCCTTGTTCAGTGAGACTACTAAGGTGTGAAATCTTTGTCCTGACATGCAGGCACGACAGACACTCACACACCTTCTGTACCACTTGTGTTATGTTTATATTTAATAATAACAATGATACTAATACTATTACTACTGCTGCATAGCATTGGTAATAATAGTATTAGTATCATTATCATGTATAATACCATGTCATGTAGTATACTGCTACAAGTACCAATAATTAATACCGGTATTAATATTATCATTAATATATAAGTTCAGCAATTTTTAATATGAATAAATACATAGCTTCAACTTTAAAGTGATTGTGTTGGCTAGTACCTCCACCGCCACATTTACCCACTGACCTCAAACAGAACACAGTCCACACCCAAGCACCTGCTGGGCTGAAACCAAAAGTGTACCAGAGTTCACACTAAAATAGTAGGCTGCGTGGCACCATGCACTGGCCAGGCAGGGAGTGGGAAGGAGAGAGACTAGCAGCAAATCAGTTGATTGTTAGTCATATCACACAGTTTCCCTCTAAGACAGTGAGAGTGAATACATTCAGATTGTATTGCATTATGTGAACTGTGTGGAAATCATGTTTCTCCTCCATGGATACCCACCTGGCCCAGCCATTGTATCTGTCGTCAAATCACACTTGAATTTCATACTACAGCCAAACACCTCAAAATGCATATGTGCATAGAACATTTTCAACTTAGAATAACTTGTACTTTCACCTCCACAGAAACTCATGTTATACTCTGTATATAAATCACAATATAAACAAGTCAAGTACAAAACCTTGTGTGTGTGTGTGTGTGTGTGTGTGTGTGTGTGTGTGTGTGTGTGTGTGTGTGTGTGTGTGTGTGTGTGTGTGTGTGTGTGTGTGTGTTAAGGGAAAATTCAGAAAAGTTGTCCCCTGACCTAAATGGATTAAAGTCAGGGGGTGGAATGAGTACCTAGCCACATTAACCTGGAGTGTGAACATTTTCAACTTAGAATAACCTGTACTTTCACCTCCACAGAAACTCATGTTATACCCTGTATATAAATCACAATATAAACAAGTCAAGTAGTCTATTATATATTCATGAGGTTTATCTGCTAGAGGCACATCTCTTCACTACTGAGTAACTGGTAAAGATTTATCTGGTTTACTAGCCAGATAAGTAAATATTTAATTTCTAAAGCCAAGAGTTGCTAGTGGCCCTTCCTATCATGTTTGGATTCCTGAATTTTCGACCAAGAAATCTGATCCCTGTGTTTAGGTCAACCCCCAGTCTTTTGCCTGAATATTTGGCATCCAGAACTCTACCTATACTCAAGGAAATATGGTTCTGACGACTTGGAGTTAATCAGCTTTGACCTTAGCCCTGCTTCTGCAAACACCCTTCATTATTAGCACTCCTAGACCCCTTTGATATCACCTTCTCACTGCAGGCAGCCATGGTATGGTGCCATCTCCCTGCAAGCACTAAACTTTACCTAGACACTGTTCACCAGCATGACCCTGTGATGGAAAGAGGTGGATCACAGGCAGTCTAAAACCATTGGCTGTAACTCATATTTAAAGACAAGAAAATGGAGAAGGTCATGCCTAAATGCTCACTTGAAACATGGTTTAACTACAATAGGATCACCCTGCCCAGGAGCTCCTGAACCTCTAGGCACTAAGTGGCCCAAATACACAATTAATTTCAGCCAAAACTACAAGCAAGAAGCATTCAGGAATGACAAGTATTAAAAATCTAACAGTAACAACTAATGACATGGCATATTAACAATTACTCCCTAACCTAAGGAAACTACTTACTTTCCAAGCCAGGGCTACTACAAAAACCTGTCACTCTACAAAAAAGACGTGATAACTAGATGGGTGTTGTTGAATACTGAAATAACATTAACATTTCCATTTGAGGGCTAGATTACATTAAGTTACGTTATGTTTAGATTACTCAGTTTATTAAATTCATTACTAATCTCTTCATTGTGATGGTAAAACATGACAAAAAATAAATAAATAAATAAATAACAAATAAACAAATAAATAAATCATATTTTTTGTCCAGAAATAAATAGTCTCGAAATAAGTATGGTAAGTGGTGTCTTAAGCCAGCAATGCCAAGGCTGCAGGCACACTCACAACGGGGCCAGGTATCCGGTGAGCCATTGCTTCAGGAGGTCTTGACTCTCTACAATCATGGTGGGGAAGCTCCTGAGAACACTTTATGTCCACCACAACTTGAGCTAGGCGTCTTGTCTGGAGACAATAGGTGTCTGTTCAAGTGACTCGCGATCAGTTTGGAGCGGGGCACAATAGGCGGCGAGGGTAGCACAGGGGGCGTTAAACAGGGCGGCCACGCGGCAACACGATGAGTCTCAGCAGAATCTGTCTTTCTATCTCTCCGCCTTTTCCCTGCATACGTCAGTTCAAACTCAATTCACTGGTCAATTAGGCGTTGCAGAGCTCAGGAATGCTGGCTGGCTTGAGTTCTTCAGCCTGGGCAACAGAAGGGGGCCGAGTGGAGGCGGTGAGGTGGCGGGGCGGCGACAGACGGCGGGGTCTCTATCAGCAGAGTATCGGCTTTCTGTTTATTCAGCTCCCTCCACCGTCCACTACTTCATGCTTACTTCCCCGGCTTGGCCACAGGGATTACACTTTCACGGGGAAAGTCTACTAGCTGACGACAACAGATGACTGGTCACGTGACAAAACAAATGCCGCCTGCCTCCCGCAAGTCGTGATGCTGAAGAGGACTCGTGTCATTTCGGTGTCCTGACTCGGCTGGTCTTAATAGGCTGTGAAGGGAGCTATAGGTTGTCTTTTTTTATGATTTTGGTAATTGTTTAATATGAATCCTGTATCATCAATGGCAAAAAACACTAATGAAAACTCGGCCTCCTATCTCGGGTTGTCTTGCTGTAAAGGGAGCTATTATAGGTTGTCTTTTTAATGATTCTGGTGATTGTTTAATATGGATCCTGTATCATCTACGGCAAAAACACTCATGAAAACTCGGCCAACCATCTTATTCCGGGTGTATGGTCTTAACAGGCTGGCGATGGATTTTTTTTTTTTTCTGATTTAGAATTTTCACTTGTCCTTTTACAATTCTATATCAATGTCAAAAATACTTATGAAAACTCAGGTGTACCTAAAGAGGCTGGAAAGGAAATGTTAGGGTTTTATTTGTTCTTTCGTGATTTCTGGTGACAATTTAACATGAAATTTGCATCAAAAACGAAAAAAAAAGAAAAAAAAAACATCCATAAAGATCCCGCTAACCATCTTGCTGTGATCTTTGAAAATAATCCCTAAAAGCAAAATCATTCCTTTAACACTATTACTTAAAGATAAAAGTCGATAGATAAAATAATATTCTCTCTCTCTCTCTCTCTCTCCAAAAGAAAATCAAGTATACAAGACACAAGAAGAAGAAGAAGAGAAACATCTGGTTACCTCAGGCGAGTGGCGCTTAAAACCTCTCCTTTTGAATCTTGAATACCACAATACCGCCAGGATAGACAACGTATAATGAGTTCCAGTACGAGTAGCAGCTGATGAAGCATTAAGTGACAGCATATTTAAAAGCTTGAGTCCTAAAGATGCAAGTGGATGAGCAGCTTTTATGGCTCCTCAGTGCACTCAGACTTGCACAGGGTAAGACATAGCTGCCTCTTATTGTTTGTACCGTATAACATGTGTTATTGTTTATCAGCCACCACCACCTACTGTCACGTATTATATTTCAGTTGTTCACTTGTTCACGGTGAAAAACTGCTGATACATTATTGTTTATGTCACGTGTTATTGTTTACCTGGCCACCACCACGTGATATTGTTTATTTATTTAGGGTGAACAAACTACTGCCATACTTATTCACTAGTTCAGGATAAAAACTGCAGCCACTGATATTGTTTATGTCACCATCTCTTAAGGACACTAATCACACTGGGTGGGATTCCTTAAGGACACTAACCTAACCAAACTGGGTAGGACCCGGCCTTGGTGTCGGCGCCACCAAGTGTTTGGCACTTAATTGATTTTAGCAAAACACCGTGTGATCACATAAAACATACACCCAAATCGTCTTGTTTATGGAACTGCTCAATAAAATCCTGGTATTTAAAGTTACATCCATTATACTTGGCTACCATTGTGACACGAGTACCTGTGCAGGTAGCTTGCTGACTATTGCAGCTGCCACTTAAACATGTGGTGACTGGCTGAAAATAATTGATGTATTGATTGAAAGTAAATGACATTTAATGACATTCTGATGCATCATTAAAGGGACGGCTGTTATTGGCTGAAGGAAAGAGATGCAAGAGAGCAGGTACTATTCTATATTGGAAACCAACAAACTAACACACGCAATACATTGTATCCCTCCAAGCGAGCCTCATCAGCATGGACTTAGAATTTGTGATGCAGCACAAGACATAATACATTACTGTAACATAACCATGTGTGACCCCAAAATAAACCCCCCCACATGTGTTGTACACTGAGTATTCATCATCATGTGCACATTATATAGTTTCTCCATGAGAAGTCACTATTGGTAAGATTATCCTTATTGACTTGTTTAGGGAGTATAGTACTTTGTAATTCCAAGATTTAACACTGATAAAGTACAATATCACAAGTATTGCTACAGAGTTGTATTCTCTTTTTACAGGTTCTGATGGAATAAACAGAGATAAATTAATTCAGAATGTAAACAATTGTTTCCTGCGTGTCAAGAAGGACAGGAAGGCCATCAGTGTTCCAGCAAGCCAAGCATCAGAAGAAATACAACACTTTCAAGTGAAGGCATCTGTGCTCTTATTGTTGTGCTTACCAAAAATCCGAGAGCTTTCAGGTGTTGAAAATTGTGAGGATTTTCAGTCATTGTTTTCATCTTTGCCAGATCTCTCAGATTCTGTTTTCTTCACAGTGGTTCGCACACAAAAGATTTATTTTGTTCTTTCCCCACTTCTGTCTTGGCTCCCACCCCACATAGTCCAAACATTGATGAAAGAATATTTTCAGTACACACATGAAGTTACCCCTGTAACACTGGCTATTTCAGTAGAACTTCTGAAGTCATTGCTTTTCAGTCAGCAGTATAGGCGTGCACATCAGAATGGTTCACAGAATAATACTGAATGCCTTCAGCTGTTGGTGAAATTCTTTTTCTCAAAAAATGTATCAAGTAAAACTCCATCCTTGATCAAGTTTAGTGGTTATTATTTTCTGTATATGTTTGAGTGTTTATATTTACTCTTGGCTGCTTATGTAGGCTATGAAATTAGGGACCCAAACACATTTTCATGTGTAGAAACTTGGACCAAATTATGGAAAACAAATAACAAATCAGCTGAAATAATTTCGCTCCCATACACCAAAGAAGCTTTAATGTCAATGCTAACGCTGTGTCAGAACAACAGTAGAGAAGTAACTGTTACCTTGTGGATGGAATGGAGTGAACAAATGCTGCCACAAAATGCCACGTTTTGTTCAACACCATCAACACGCCAGCCTGGAAAAACACAAGCAAAGAGTATTCAGATGGTTACTTGTCATATTGCCTTTCTTATACTAAGATTATTGGAAGCTCACTCACAGTTAGAAGAGCACTTGGCTGTAAGTGAATACCATGAACTGCTACAATTCCTCCAGCAAACAGCAGTGGATCCTGATTATGATCCTGATAAAGATTTAACTCTTGAACAACTCATGAAGGAAATAAGTGCCAAAGATGATAGACAAGAGAAACTACTGGGCATCCTTGTCCAGAGAGAAGGTGTTATTGCTAGCAGTGATGCCTCCAGATGCTTGAAAGAGCATGTTGCTGTGTTTGATAACCAAATGAAGATGGAACTCTTACAGAATTGCATTAAATGGCTCAAAACAAATGAGCTGCACATCCCTGAGTCTATAAATGTAAGTTTGAATTTTTTTGATAATTAACAGTTTTGGCTAAGTAATTACTAGTTTTGCAGTATTAAATGAAATTTTAAAAGTTTACTTGTCTTTTAAGGAATATAATACACTCATTCACTAGACAGTCGCAAATGTTCCCAGGTGGTGCTGGATTTGGCTGCAGACCTGAACCCAGAGCAGATGAAGCCAATTATTGAAGGCAGCCTGTCTGCAGGTCTTGATGACACCTTGAAAACTCCATCATTTAAAACACAATTAACATCTGTTTTCAACCAGCTAGCTGATGAAAATACTGCTGAGGTAACAATATTACATATATGTATAACATATATAGTACAGTCTTTATATTCACTAATATTTTTCATTGTCTCCTTTTTTTTCACAATATATTGGCTTATTTTTATTACTTTGAAAATGAGTTTTTGTATTGGTTCCTCATCTTATCTATTTAATATCTTGTTTTCTTGTTCTACAAACAACAGTAGGAAATAATCAGGGGCATAGTGTGGATGGAGTCTAGAAGGGTTGAGGTATCAGAGCTGTAGAGATAGTCAGTTATTCCCTTTATTCCTAAATGAGGTAGTAATGGCCTTAACCTGATAAACATTTTGTTTTTCAGCCTTCAGGAAGGCACGTGTGGCTGTGCCTCCAATCAGGGCGAGATGTGGTGCAAGAAGCTGTGAGGCTGGCTGTCAGCATGACTGGTCTGGTGCCAGTCATGGCTCAAGTTTTGGCAGATATTCCACAAGTGTGTCAGGCCAAGCTGCCTTCAGGCAAGTTGCAGTCCTGCACTTGAAGAAGAAGGATGCATGCAGTGATTGATGTGATATGATCTTTAAATATATTATCTATGATCTACAAGGTGTATATTTATAGAATTGACAAATGTATAATTTTACTCAATATTAAGAATTGAAAGTTTGGAGAGTTATGATTCAATTTTCTGTTTCAGGTTTTTGTACATACATTATTTTAAAGTGACTCAAAGTAAATTATGATCAAACAAACCATATTTTGTTTTGTGAATGTCATTTCTTTGCAGGTAACTCTCTTTTGGCATTCACATTGGAAGAGTGGCAAACCTCAGAGCTTTGTGACAGAGAAGAGCAAGAGTTTATTGGTTTAGTAAAAAAATTGTTGAGTGTGAAGAGACTCTTGGACAAAGAGGAGGTCCTGCAGTTAATGGTGAAGCCTTTCATGGTGATAGAATGTAGTGCAAATCTTGGGAAACTGATTTTGCCTCTTGAATTACTGAAGGTACTATATCTTCTTCATATTAGTGTTTATCATGTGACATCATTGTATTATTGAATGAATACTCGTATAACTTTTCCAAAATTTATTCGTTCATAATTATGTAACTTTTATGGTGGCAGGAGATTATGGAGCTTGATGCTAGTGTGGTGGTGAGGCCTGGGCCAGAAGTGGTGAGTGTGATAGTGGCACTCCTCCACATGATGGATGCCACTTTGTGCCTGGAAGGTCAGGGAGCAAGTACATGTCTTACTGTTAGGTGCCTGGCCTCCACAATCCTGTTTGGGATTACCAGTGACATGACCATCAACCAGAAGAAATTTGAAAAAGGTAAGAAATATCATTTTCAAGAAATACTTGTGTTAATACATATTTTGGGAAGTATATAATTCTCTTCAAGCATTTTTTTTTTTTTTTTTTTTTTTTTTTTTTTTTTCAGAAATCACCTTACTCAAACAAATAGTGTGCCAGCACAACCTGCATCCATGGAGTATTATGCACATCTCACAAGTGGTGAGTGCTGAGCTCAAGAAAGAGTGTGGTGTTGATTTGCTGCTGCAGGCACTGGTGAAAGTATGCCATAACCCATCACAGGGTGATCCTCATGACCCAGTGCCGTGTGCCTCACTAGATTGTGCAGTACTTCCGAAAATGTCAAAGTCAGAATGGATTATCACTCTCCTCCAGGTACTTATTTCAATTCTGGGTCAGATTCAAACACATTCACTAAGTTTTTCAAATATGAAGTATGGTTATATGACTCCTCCCCCAAAATGGTCAAAACTTATCACATTTATAAATCAGATTATTCTTGTAATAATACAATCAGAAATTTATGTAGGTTATTCTTTATTTCTCACTTTGCAGGTTCTTCCACACTGCAATGAAAGTGAATGGACATCAGCATTCTTTATAACTGAATATGCACTGGAATATCATAATACTGTGAGTTAAATCTGTTCCATTTTTCATACAAATCATACATTGTGTTCATATTTGTCCTATTAATGTATTAACAGTGAAATATTGTTTTCATAAATTTTCTTCTATACAGCATTCTAAATAAAAGTTATCTCTCTATCTGTACACCTGGCTGCCCTGCCTCTTAAAGACAGGCTGGCTGATTACAAGGCACCTGCATATGTACATTCACAAGTGTTCCCTCATGTCAAGACAGACTAATTTATTGCAAAAAGAAACAACAGAAAAAGACAAGTCCTCAGTTGTGATTTATTTCTTACACTAATTTCTAGTGTACTACATAGCGTATAACTTGACACAAATACATTTACTGTTATTTTTTATTTATTTATTTTTATTATCATTATTTCTTTATTATTATTATTATATTTTTTTTTATGCTTTCCTAACAGGTGTTTCCAGTACTTGAAGTATTTCAGGAGGCCTTGCATCTGATGTGCGAGTCCCTTGCCCCCACATCAACTCACCATCAAGAGCCACACAGCCTTCCTCCACCTGTGTCCCTCCACCACTGCTTCACTTTTTTTACTTCTGCTTCCATGGTGAGAAGTGTTTAAGACAATTATGATTCATAAATTATTATCTATATCAGTGGTGTGAGAGCCACTTAATGTTTTTTATTCATTTATTTTGTTTATTTATTTATTTATTTATATATTTATTTATTTACTACTTCAGTTTATTATCTTCAAGTGTGTGGTATAGATCACTTCTGGTCTCTTACAGCAAGACTTTTGGTAGACACAAACTCCACACACCAACAGGAGGAAAGGATTATTGACTTTCCTCTCTTTCAGAATTAACATTAAACTATTGTTCATTATTTTATTATTATTATTATTTATTTTTTTTATGTAGGAGGAACACTGGTCAAGGGCAAAAAAAAAAAAAAAAAAAAAAAAAAAAAAAGCCCACTGAGATGCCAGTCTCAGAAAAGGGTCCATAGTGGTAGTGAAAAATTGAAGGATAAGTGTGTCGAAACATCCCTCTTGAAGTAATTCAAGTCATAGGAAGGTGAAAATACAGAAGCAGGTAGAGAGTTCCAGAGTTTACCAGAGAAAGGGATGAATGATTGAGAATACTGGTTAATTTTTGCATTAGAGAGGTGGACAGAATAGGGGTGAGAGAAAGAAGAAAGTCTTGTGCAGCGAGGCCACAGGAGGAGGGGAGGCATGCAGTTAGGAAGATCAGAAGAGCAGTTAGCAGCGATAAAAGACAGCTAGAGATGCAACACTGTGGCAGTGAGAGAGAGAGGCTGAAGACAGTCAGTTAGAGGAGAGGAGTTGATGAGACGAAAAGCTTTTGATTCCACCTTGTTTAGAAGGGTGGTATGAGTGGAACCCCCATACATGTGAAGCATACTCCATACATGGATGGATAAGGCCCCTGTACAGAGATAGCAACTGGGGGATGGGGGAGTGAGAAAAACTGGCGGGGACGTCTCAGAACGCCCAACTTCATAGAAGCTATTTTAACTAGAGATGAGATGTGAAGTTTCCAGTTCAGATTATAAGTAAAAGACAGACCGAGGATGTTCAGTGTAGAAGAGGGGGACAGTTGAGTGTCACTGAAGAAGAGCGGATAGTTGTCTAGAAGGTTGTGTCGAGTTGATAGATGGAGGAATTGAGTAATACCAAGTTTACTCTGCCCTAATGAGAAATTTTAGAAAGATCAGAAGTCAGGCATTCTGTGGCTTCCCTGTTTGAAATGTTTACTTCCTTAAGGGTTGGACATCTATGAAAAGACATGGAAAAGTGCAGGGTGTTATCATCAGTGTAGGAGTGGAAAGGACAAGAAGTTTGGTTTAGAAGGTCAATGATGAATAGTAAGAAGAGAGTGGGCGACAGGACAGAACCCTGAGGAATGCCACTGTTAATAGATTTAGAAGAACAGTGACTATCTACCACAGCAGCAATAGAATGGTCAGAAAGGAAACTTGAGATGAAGTTACAGAGAGAAGGATAGAAGCCGTAGGAGGATAGTTTGGAAATCAAAGCTTTGTGCCAGACTCTATCAGAAGCTTTTGATATATTCAAGGCAACAGCAAAAGTTTCACCAAAATCTCTAAGAGAATAACCAAGACTCAGTAAGGAAAGCCAGAAGATCACCAGTAGAGCAGCCTTGACAGAACCCATACTGACAATCAGATAGAAGGTTATGAAGTGATAGATGTTTAAGAATCTTACTGTTGAGGATAGATTAAAAAACTTTAGATAGGCAGAAAATTAAAGCAGTAGGACAGTAGTTTGAGGGATTAGAACAGTCGCCCTTTTTGGGAACAGGCTGAATGTAGGCAAACTTCCAGCAAGAAGGAAAAGTAGATGTTAATAGACAAAGCTTGCAAGGTGCAAGCATGGAGGCACAGTTTTGGAGAACAATAGGAGGGACCCCATCAGGTCCATAAGCCCTCCGAGGGTTTAGGCAGCAAGGGTATGGAAAACATCATTGTGAAGAATTTTAATAGCATGAAGTAGTCAGAGGGTGAAGGAGAGAGAGGAACAAGCCCTGAATCATCCAAGGTAGAGGTTTCAGTAAAGGTTTGAGCAAAGAATTAGGCTTTAGAGATAGATGTGATAGCAGTGGTGCCATCTGGTTGAAATAAAGGAGGGAAAGAAAAAGAAACAAAGTTATTGGAGATATTTTTGGCTAGATGCCAGAAGTCATGAGGGGAGTTAGATCTTAAAAGATTTTGACACTGTTAAATGAAGGGGTTTTTGGCTAGTTGGAGAACAGGCTTGGCATGGTTCCAAGCAGATATATAAAGTGCATGAGATTCTGGTGATGGAAAGCTTAAGTACCTTTTGTGGGCCACCTCTCTATCATGTATAGCATGAGAACAAGCTGTGTTAAACCAAGGTTTAACACAGTGTATTTGGAAGGTTTAGGTTGATAAAAAGAGTGAGGAAAGTACACCTCCATACCAGACACTTATCACCTCTGTTAAGCACTCAGCACACAAAGACGGGTCTCTGACATGGAAGCAGTCATTCCAAGGAAAATCAGCAAAATACCTCCCCAGGTCCCCCAACTACCAAAGGCAAAACACCAGAGGCACCTTCGTTTAGGGAGATCCTGAGAAGGGATTGGAGTGATAGGACAAGATATGGGATTGTGATAGGAGGAGCCCAATGGAGAAAAGAGGGTGACAGCATAAGCAGAAGGATTAGAGATCAGAAAAAGTTCAAGAATGTTGGGCATATCCTCCAAGATAGTCAGGAATTCGAGTGGGATGTTGAACCAATTGCTCTAGATCGTGGAGGATACAAAATTGAAGGCTAGTTCACCAGGATGGTCAGTGAAGGGAGAGGAAAGCCAAAGCTGATGGTGAACATTGAAGTCTCCAAGAATGGAGATCTCTGCAAAAGGGAAGAGAGCCAGAATGTGCTCCACTTTGGAAGTTAAGCAGTCGAAGAATTTCTTAGTCAGAGGAGTTAGGTGAGAGGTATATATTATATATACTAAATATATATTATATACTAAATTGTTATAAATAAATGAAAAGGTATGTCTTGATTATGTACATTTTCTGCATCTGTAAGATGTCATTTAGCATTGGTATCATGCATAATGTTGGTTTAATGCTTTCATTATTTTTCAGATCTACCTCAAGGAAAATTTTCAAGCACTGGATTTCAGGGAAAGATTTTTAAATCTTGCAGACATTTTTCAATGGTGGTGCTGTACTGTGCCTTCCTTTTGCTGCAACCCAGAGTTGCCCTCCATATTCTTAGCACGGCTATGTGGGGCACTGGAGGAGATAATTGTCAGTGGCAAACTGAAAATACAACCTGAGGGACACACAAAGACAGGCAGTGTTTGTGGTGCCACAAGTGGAGGTGTAAGTGTGAGGGAAGCTGAATCATTGCCAAAGAAGTGCATGAATAAAATAAATATTGAAATAAGTGAGAAAAAAGAAAAGCAACATGAAGAAATTAATATTTGTAACAAACAAAGTGAGTGGTTAGATACCTTAGGAATGGATATCCAGAAAAAAATTGAGGAAATTGCTTTTTTCATGGTTGAATATGTTCCATTCAGTAATTTACTTGCTTCTGTTGCAAGCAAACTCAAAAAGTTGTATGATGTCTAGAGAGTCACATTATCTTTGTATAAATACTTATCTAATAAACAAAGTGATTGGTTTGTTTTTCCGTGGTGCTTCAGGACAAGGGTTAATTACACAGAATACCACAGTCAATCTGCATCAGGGAATGCAGGATTACTTAACACTGTATTCTGGAAATTGTAGCATAATTGTACTGGTTGTAAAGAAGTAGCAGTATTGGATCACAGCACAAGATATTCAAGAACACTTGGTGAATGCAATTACATATATACATACATATACTAAAGCTGTCTCCCCCAAAAAGAGGGTAATCAAGACAAGGCATACAGCCTTTACATTCACACTCATTCACACCACTTTTTTAGCCTCTTGGCACTCACTTTATGGGGATCAACTGTACAGCTTGAATAGTTTGGTCCAGAATAAGGTTCCTTCATAGCAAGTATTAACCCCCTCCCCCACACACACACACACACAAACCTGATTACCTGTGTGAGACTTTCAATGTGTGGCATCTCTCTTGGAGGTCCGGGGGCCAAGTAATTCCTTGTGCTCACAATTGCTCTCCATTCACTTCTGTCATGCACAATCATTCTACTATGCTTCAGTGTCAGTCCTCTTCCCTCTTAGGCCTCCACTAACAACTATTGTGTCACAGTTTTGTTTTTAAACACCCTTTGCACCAATAATCCTGAGAATCTTTCCACTTACCTACCACCCTCCTATTTAAATTACATGCACCTTAACTCAACTAGCAAGAGTCTGTGCTTGGAGTTAATCCATGAATGGATTATTTGTGATATTTTAATGAAAAAAGACTGAGGAGTATTAAGGATAAGTAGAATAGAAGAAAAGAAAAAGGAAAGACAGCAAATGAGAAGTAACAGTAGAGGGAGAGACAGTCAATCAGGGTGATGCTACATCATGAACACAAGAAGAAGAGCAAAGAGAGACATGATGGAGGGGCCTCTACAGATTCCTTGCCCATTTCTGTAACCAGAAGCCACAGCAGCCAGACCTGCATCACTGCCTCTTCTCAACACCTATGTGGAAGCCTCCCCTGTGCATCACCAACCCCCTGCAGGACACAGTGAGTGGCAACAGATGAAGTAGGGCAATGGACGTTCATGGTATATTAGATGGATGAGGATGAGGTGCTGGACATGGCTGTGATGAGCCTTATTCAGGTGAGTCCAGCAGCAGTAGTGCATTGAGTGCTAGAGAGCAGAAGCACGCCTAGTTACTTGGTGCATTAGGATGTTTTGAGTGTCTCAACACTTAATTTCTCAATACCTTGGTAGATGAACATTAATTCTGGTTTTGTTTAGTAGTATATTTGTTCCTACTTTTTATTTGTTTATATACTTATTTATTTTTTGAATTCCTTAAATTTGTGAGTTGGTAGTGTTTTTTTGTAGCACACTATCAACACCAAATCTGTTCTCACAGTAGTGACAAATGAATGGCATCTAACAAAATACTATTAAACATTCATATTATTGTCTTAAGTAGTACATATAAACTGATATCATTAACTGACAAAATTGAAACCTATTTGAAATTATATCTGCTGGGTGGCTGAAGCTTCTTTAATCCTCAATCTCAGCTGTGTTTACTGTCCCACCTTGAGAAGAACTTTCAATACGTGCTCTCTGGGCCTTCATCTCCTCCCTTTCAGTACGCTTGAAGAATCCTTTCTGAATTGAGAAAATGCATAAGTGTATGTTGTACTGTTTTTAGGGATGTATACATAAGTTTACTTATTGGTGAATACAGAATACACCTGTCTACTAGTGAATAAATACTGTATCATGCTAAATTATAAATGCATATAGAACTTTCTATTTGATAGACATGTACTTATGAGTCCAGGAAAAGATAATTGTTATACATAGATAAATAACTTGCTCTCCATAGTTTACTTACTTTGTACAACAAGTAACCCACGAGTCCAAGAAGCAGGAGACTCCCCAGCACTGCCAGCAGGATCATCCACCAGGGGACACCCACACTTAGCAGGGTGTCAGGTTGGATGTATGTCACTACTACTCTTGTTATTGTCCTTAGGTACAAGTAATAGAAGTGCATTCCATTCCATTAATTAATTACTCAAACATTTTCTGTTTCTCCATATATACAACTACAGTATTCACTTATCCATTCTAGTTGTTTTTCATGACATGTACAGAATACCATGACAGTATTCATCCAACTAAGGTTTACATTCTTACTATAAACAAAGCCTAACATTCCTCTCTTACTTGTTGCCAAAATGTACCACTTGAGGCTTGAGTGACTGAATAGTGGCATGTGCCATGCTGCTAAAAACTGTTCCATCCTTGACTGAAATATGTTTGGCTGTGGAGGGAAAGCAAATCTATTGTGAACATAGATGTATTGACATAAAATAAAATTTATGAATTAAAAAATAATCCAAGTAACTAGTGGTTTAACTGAAAAAGACAATGCATACATTCTATATATAATTTTGGGAAATTATATGATTATTCATTATTGACAATTAAGATTTATAAGAAAATGTGCATTCCATAATAAAGCGTATCAGTAATAAGGAGGTCAAGACAGTTCTTACAAAACCATAACACTGAACTTGCCCAAGACACTAAGATCAACATCCAGTTCCACTGAAACTTTTGCTGATTGTGTGTCCAAAACCCAGTCATGTATGGGACAGTAGAGCCTTGCACACTTGATCAGGTTAGAGGAACAGTTGAAGTACTGCACACCTCCATCTGATTCCTTCTCACTGTTTGCAGCACTAGTAATAAACAAGACAGCTGTTTGTATAAAAACAATTAAATAAATCAAATACATGTACAAACTGATTAATCAATATTTAAAAGTCTTAATACAGAAATACAAGAGGTGTTCAATGAGTTCTTGGCCTAACATAGGAAGGAAGACAGGAGGGAGCCCACTGAGGCTGGAACATGTTTGTATGTGTACCAGGCTGGCATCCTCCCAGTTTTTATTTATTTATTTATTTATTTATTTTTTTTTTTTTTTTTACTTTAGCAGTGGCTTCATGAGTGTGGATGGCATCTTCCAGCAAAATGAGTGAAGTTGAACAGCAGGCTGTGATGAAGTTTTCCGTGATTCAAGAAAATGTCACAATTGATTCATGAGTTGAGGACAGCACTAAAGGGCAATGCCCTATCTTATTGCATTGTCAAATGTTGGGCTGATTTCTTCAGGCAGGGCTGAGACTTGTGTGAAGATGACTCTGAAGTGGTGGTCAATCAACTGCAGTCACCAAGGAAACTGGCCATGGTAGAGAGCAAGGTCATGGATAACTGCTGAATCTGAGTGCAATACATTCCTTCTCAACTGAGGATCAGTAATGGATCCATTGTTACTGTCTTGTATGAACACCTCAACCTTTCCAAGTGTCCGTCCAATGGGTCCCAAGAGTGCTGATGCCTGAGCAGAAGAGGAACTGGATAATGACTTCAATGGAGATGTTGACCCTCATGAGAGTGAATCTGGATGGATTCATGACCCGAATTGTAACCCAGAATGAAATGTGGGTTCCTCACTTCCATCCAGAAACCAAAGCCAAAGCTAAGCAATGGAAGCATCCCTCTGACACCACAAAAATTTAAGGTCATGAAGTCATCTTGGAAGATCATGGTGACAGTGCTCTGGGATCTTGAAGGAACTCCTCATGGACTTCTTGGATCATGGTCCCACCATTAATGGACCATACTATGTTGATCTACTGGGAAAGCTTCTGGAGGTTTTGCTTGAGAAATGCCAAGGGAAAGTGACCCAGGGTGTTCTTCTCTTGCATGACAGTGCTCTTTTGCACAAGAGCATGGTGGTCATGTAGAATGTGGTGTCCTGTGGGTTTGAATTGTTACCCCAACTCCCTTATTTCCCTGATCTGACACCTTCTGACTTTCACATTTTCCCACACAAGAAGAAGCAGCTATGGGGTATCTCTTCCATTGGTGATGAGGAGGCCAAAGATGTCGTGGAGGTTTTGGAAGAATTCAACCCACCATTTTTCAGGGACAGATTTTTGCAGCTGAAGACTGGAGAAGTGCATCATGGTCAAAGGCATAAAGTAAAAAGAAAAAGGAAGTTGAATGAACCTTTACTCTGTTATTGCTCCTGGGTTAAACCAAGAACTCACTGAACACCCTTCTTGTATTAAAAATACTTAACAAAAAATTCCTTTAATTTCACATTCTGTTTTCAAAAACTCAAATAGTTACTCACTGAATATCACTATTTCCAGTGGTCACAGCTACATCACCTCCATAACTCATACTGCTGTTGTTGCTGCTGCTATGAATAGCCTTTTTTATGCCTATCAATTCACAGTTAAATGTATAGGGGTCTGAGTATTTTTCCTGAAAGTAAAACATTTTATAAATGGACATATAAAAGCTGAGTATGTATATAACTGTGGTATTCTAAAAACCTGTAAAAACTTATAAGTATTAAATTATCTCTTGATAGTATCTCATCTGCATTGGATGATAAGTCTTCCATGAGTGAGATTTCATGGTAATAAGACAAGAGTAAAAATGTGTTATTGTAGGTGATGCCACAGAAGGAAAAAAAAAAAGAAAAATGGCCCTTACCTTCCATCCATACACCTTCACAAAATTCAAACCATAAGTGAAGTTGACTGGGATATCAAGGACGAGATCTATAAGGTGAAGAGGTGTTGGTCCCTTCTTGATCAGCTGCATACAGAAGAAAGTAGTTACTTATGTGTAACTTAAATTCTTACATATTTTTTTACATTAATAAAACATGTAGATGACAAAATATTTTTTTTTTTTTTTTTTACAATTTCAAGGCTCATCCTATCATTCATTTCAAAACATCCCCTGTGATTAATTCTATGTACAGTCACTATTATTTCTGCTAAATGTTATGAGGACCATCCATACAAAATGAGTTCAGGTTTTATAACTTCTTCATGTTCTTTGTATTTTCATATAGTACGTACACATTTATGTGTTCTTAATTGACCGACCAGGGACTCAATCCCCTGATTTACACAAGGATAGTGTCTTTGACATCAGCATAACAACTGTCAGGTCCTAAAATCTCTCTGGCACATTTGTACTTCTGGACACTACACCAGTACAGAGCCAGTGTATGCAATGTTTTGCTGCCATATCAAGCTCCCCACCATTCTTTTTTTTAAGTGTATTCAAATTCACAAAATTATCAGGAACCCACAGTTTTCAAATTTAAGAAAATGTCAATATTCTCCTATCATTAGTGACCTGTTATAAAAACTTAACTGAGGGTGCAAAATAATATACTTAATCTCGGAAGCATTTACTAAAACAAAGGAATAAAATCTCATGTAAAAACACATACTTACAACATACGTATGATTAAACTTTACATTCTTGGTTATAATACTCTTCTTGTTATCACTGAGTTTATATGGTACCTGTTCCTCTTCAGAAGCTCTGAAACAGATATTATTATGCAAATGATATATAAGATCAAAGGCAGCAAATACCTGTGTAAAACATTTATACTGTGCTTCTGTATGTTCCTTTTTCACTACCCTCCTAAATTATCAACCCTATATGCAAAATAAACAAATAAACAAATTCGCAAAAATATAACAGAAAACAGAAAACTATCTGTAATATAATAACAATCCCATTATGAAAGTTACAGATTAAGCTTAACATACCATGCACTGGTTTACACATGCTGAAAAAGCAAACAAATATCTGATAAGAAAAAAATGTAGTACCTCTTGATTTGTGAGGAGAAGCTGAGTCAAAATCTTTGCCAAGAAATTTATGTATCCTTACCCGTGCAGCTCCAAGTTTGCTTCAGTTGCTAGCTTGAGTTTCATGTGTATAAAGTTGTCATCAGATTCCACTTCTTCTCCTTCTCCCAAAACATTTACATCCAGCTCTAACTGACTGATACTTTCCATTAGCTGACTTTCATTCACCTTCACAGCCACTTCCAGAACATCAGGCTGCACAACAATGGCATTATTACATTATAAGCTATCAATGCAGACTCATAACTTCATCATCATAGCCAACAGCAGCCACACTTTCCTACCATAACAAGCAAATAAAATTATATCAAGCGTGGACATTAATATGTAAAAAGTATTCAGTGTTACACAATCCTGTCTATTACAAATCATAAATGAAATCATGAAAACCTAAAAAAAAATAGCATGCTTCAAAGTTACCTGTCTTATTTAATCTACTTAAGTATCAAAAGAAATATAACAATGACCATGAAGCCAGAATCCTCAAGATTACTAAACAGGATAGGACAAGAAATAATAAGTTCAAACTCAATAAAGTTGCATTTAAAAAGAAGATTGAAAGAAATGTATTCTCAGATAGGGTAATTGATACTAAAATAGATTCAGTAATTTGGCTTTTAGTTCATAATCAATAGGGATCATTAAAAGATTAGACAAATTTATTGACAGGGATGATAAGTGGATAAAGAAATGCATTTCATACAAGGACTGGCATGTGTAGGCCTATTGGCTTCTTGCAGCTTCTCTTATGTCTCTATGCTCTTATGTTCTAATCAATAAGCCCTCTTACATAGAAAAAAAAAATCCACACATGCTAAGAAGGTTCTTTCTCCTCCACATGACAATCAACCCCAAACCTCATCAGGGAGTATAAAGAAGGGATCATGAATGCCCCAACCAAGATAAGAAAAACCTCATTCATCAAATCATTCACAGCACACTAAACATTTATTGCAGGCCTTACTGAGCTGTTGTTCTTGATAGGGTTGGAGAGCTGGCATTGTAGCAAGACTTTTGTGTCATTAGTAAAAATATCACAGTCATGTGACACAGATGGAGTTAGTATGAAGTATCGGTCTGCACTCAAAGTCATGTTGGGGAGGTATGCAGCCTCTCCACTGTTAGACACTGTTACACGCAGTTTATTCATTTTTCCTATGACCACTACATCCTTAACCCTGGAACAGAAAGAAAGAAAGAAAGAAAAATATATGTGTGTGTGTGTGTGTGTGTGTGTGTGTGTGTGTGTGTGTGTGTGTGTGTGTGTGTGTGTGTGTGTGTGTGTGTGTGTGTGTGTGTGTGTGTGTGTGTGTGTGTGTGTGTGCGTGTGTGTGTGTTCTAAGTATAGGGAAGTCTTGTTACACAAGAAATGGTTGATAAAATGTGTAAATTAGGGAATATATTCTTTATACAAGCAAAAGAATCTAATGATACAACCTTCAGTCTGAAGCAAGTAAAATTACATTTAAAATGTGCATCTTCCTGCTCCCTCCCACTAACATATCCAGGGTGTGTGGTAATGTACAATGATTCAGATGCACACAGACAAGTTTGTAAGCACTGGAAAACAACTGTGCACCCCTCCCCTGTCCCCTACCTACCATTCATTCACCCCACCAGTCCTCTTTTAAACTGAACTTGATGTCTCTCAGACTTCCACCCTTACAGCCTTACTGCTCATTATTATACTTGTACTCTATCATCATTTTGCTTGCAAGTATATTTTACAAAACAAGTAGTGTACATTGCTTTATGTGACTGATTGGTGTTTGGATGTGTTACAGTGTTACTGCTGGCATATTCTTTCATTTGTTGTCTTTGGTGTGGTGTTGTGTGTGTGACTGACCATAGATTGTGTCTTATTTTGCCTCTCAAGTGCTAATTATGCCTCCCAAGCAACTAATGAGTTCTAATGCAAGTCCTAGCAGTAAGGCTAAGTGAGTTAGAGCACCAATAACACTCGCAAAGAAAGTAGAAATTTTTAAGGGGCACAAGAATGGTGAACGAGTTATCCTTTCTGACACATCAACTATGCATTGGTGAGTGTTATGCACATTTTCTATGTTTAAGAAATATGAAATCATGTTCTTTTGTATGCTGTTTTCTCTTTCAGGTCAGTTTATTGACAGTTCTGCAATACAGACACATTTGTTGCATTTGGTATTGTACATTTTAGCTTGAAAACTTACTTATGACAAGGGTCATGGAACCTAACCCTTTCTTCCCATAAGTTATGCATTTTGTTATATGAGCATTTGCTATATGAGCAATTGAAATGGAAAGTTATGCATTTTGTTATATGAGCATTTGCTATATGAGCAATTGAAATGGAACCTAACTGTTCCATGTATGTAGCAAAGAGAGTTCAGGTCTAGTTTCTAAGTTTCTAGTCCATATCACAAACAACAAAAGTAATTGTGATTTTCATTTACATGTGACGTAGCATTTATTTTACTACAAAAACTCACACACAAAATAACTAAACTAGAAGTTAATTAGTTTCAGAGAATAAGCTCACCCATTGATAAATTCAGCTGTTGTCTTCATATTTACTCTGCAAATCTTGCCATTACAGTCCTTGACAATGAACACACTATTCATTGTATAGTTGCGTGCTGCTGGATCAGTCACTGGTCTCTCTGAATATCAACTTTGTATCAGTTTCTCTTTCTTGAAAAGCTATTATACTATACCAGTTGGAAATACACATTGGATAATGGTAATGATAGGACAGTCAAGGGTGTCCAAAATCCATTCAGGACTTGGTGATTATCTTGGCCTGATTGGTAAGACATCAGAACTTGTTTTTCCCATGAGTGTTCTGCCAGAAGTTTGATTCCTGCTGAATATACCTCTTCAGGATCAATATTCCTGCTTTCAGATCAATTTTCAGTGCCCAACAGCTTATAAAGTCTGAGAAACTGATCTAAAGGGATGATAAATTTTCCTGGAGAGGTATTCAAAAGTGATCAAACCTCTGGCAGGACACTCATGGAAGACAAAAGATGATCACCAAAGCCTGAATGGCTTTCTGCCTGCCCTGACTGTCCTGTGACTGCATCAGATATTAAGACCTGCATTCATTTTCCACCTTCCATCTTTTTATGAAGCTATTCTAACTTTTCCCTACTGATTTTAAAGGAAATCAAGAGAGAGAGAGAGAGAGAGAGAGAGAGAGAGAGAGAGAGAGAGAGAGAGAGAGAGAGAGAGAGAGAGAGAGAGAGAGAGAGAGAGAGAGAGAGAGAGAGAGAGAGAGAGAGAGAGTATAACCCTATTTGTACACATATTTGCAGTATGCATACTTATAATGCTAGGAACAATTTTGCATAATACTACAGCAACTTTATCAGAATGTTTCATCTTATGAACTTGCTCTATCAACATACTAGTTAATTCCAGTGCAGAGTCCTCCTCAAGTTCATACTCCAGTCTCAAGCTTATAGGGAAGTCTGGATTGATCTTGTCCTCCTGTGGAATACTGTCCATCAAAATTTTGTGAATATTCAGATTTACTTAAACTGAAGGTAGTAACCTGAAAGTTCTAATAGGAGAAGAATGATACTGAGAGGGTGGAAAGACAAAGTAAAGGAGCACACATGCAGAAGTGGTATTGCAGTAATATCAAGTGTTTTAACAATCAAAAAGGCAGAAGTAAAAGCTCTTCTGTCATGGCCATCCCCCTTGGGAGAGACCCTTTAAGGAGCAAAGCACCAAAGAGATATATAGATAAACAGATAGATAGATAGATAGGTAGATATATAGGCAGATAGAAAGATAAGCAGATAGACAGGCAGACAGACTGACAGATAAATAGACTGGTTCTCCCTTAAAATGCCTTTTGAATAAGGCACAAGGTGAAGAAATGCTAGAAATGGCAGTAGCTTGCATTTCATTTATTGTAGTAAGCACTGGAAACCTGACATAGGTAACTCACCTTCACAGTCACTCGGTGGTCCTTGCACTTGTCATTATCAATGACCAATTGCTCCAAAAAGGAGTGAGTGCTTTGTTTGTCATCAAACAAAGCACGGAACATTGTGTTGCCATAGTCCAGGATAAATTTTGCTCTCACAGCTGAGTACAAAAACAAATTTATGTACGACACACATCATCAACTCCAGATCCACATTCTGGAGCACCACATAATTTTTGTAACATGCATTGTAATTCAACAGGTATTTCCATTTCAGAATATTTAAAGGAAATTAAAAGAAATGCTCCCTGTCTAATACAGTACTTCTGTAGCATTCCATGAACTGAATTAAGACTTCATATGTTTGGTGAACCTTATAAATATAATTTAATTCAGTTAATGTATTCTAAATTTTAACTACAATATGAGAATTCAAAATTCTTTTGCAATAAATACACAATCATCTCAAAAAAACTTACACAAAGTTTGGGGAACACTACGACCTGTGTAGTGAAGGCAGGTCTTCACGTTAATGGTTGTGCTCTTCTCCCATTGAACACTGGATGGACTAGGAATGACTTTACCTGATAATTTTGCCACTGGTCGACTTTTGACCACCACTGCATGGCCAGAAAGGAAGCTTCCAATAGCCAAGTCTGCAAGTAATCAGGATATATGAGGCAAAAAAAAAAAAAAAAAAACAGGCTAAGGACTGCACGATATTGCATGTAATGTGCTAAGGTTCTACTTACAGGCTTTCTCCACATAATTTATATACATACTGTAACTCCTACTTAACATTTCTTTTTAATCCAGTGGTGGAACTGAAGAAGGTGAGGAGAACACATGCCCCCTATTTTTGTGTTGTGTTCCTCCAGGTGTCCTGCTATTTAAGGGTGGTGCCCCCTTTAAATAACTAGACAAATTGGTATAATACTGATAAAAAAAATCATTAATGTTAAAAAATTCACACTCATGAATAGGTCTATAATAACATGATGATGCAAAAAATTTAGGTAAAAGAAATTTAGCTAACACCTATTTAATATAAGATTAATGTACAAACAGCATGGTTGTTGATTAATTATAATCTGAAGTTGAAACTATAGTCCACACATTTGTATTTTGCCAACAAGTAATGATGTGTGAGATCGAATCTGCTATGAGTATGAGCACAACAGCTGCAGCAGGATTGTGTGATCTTTCATGTACTGTAGTTCTTGTATGGTCATCAATATATGGTATTGTTTCATATAACAGTTGTAACATTACTAGTGCTCAATAAGTTTGAAGCTCCTTATTTAGCGTCAAGGCTATAATAAACAGTTGATCCCATGCATGTGTGTGAGTAGTGGGTACTGGACCTGGTTAAGTGGGATTCTGAGTATATTTAGGACAAGAATATAGTTATACTCTTAAAGCTACAAGAATATGGGTTTGTGAGTGATATATGAGAGTAGGTCTCACCAAAATGAGGATCTACAGTGGGTAGTAGACTACTGTCTGATTGCCAAAAAAAGGAGAGATGCTCCTGTTTCTTCACCACAATGGTAAAAAATTCTCATGATAAACGTCAAGTGCTAATTGAATTTGTGGATCATAAATCTTCTATTGTCATTAAATAGAAAATAAAGATTTGCTCTGTCATAAATACATTTCTTTCCTTTAACCCAAATAGTGATCAGATTTTGTTTCTCTTGGTATTCTGGCACTTCAAGCTAACTGTTGGTTGTTATTTTGTTCTTGCAATTATGCAATCTATTCGATCTGATATGAGAAATATCAGGCCAGATACCAAATACCAGACACCAATCATTACTCAGCCAGATAGACTATTCAATGCACCCCTAATTGTTACACACTTTGAGTTTCCATTAGAATTATTTTTAAAAATCTACTGATGTGATTAATGTA
>NC_087185.1:4320000-4330000 GCF_035594125.1 Scylla paramamosain
TGAATGATCAATAATTTTGATTGAATTATACTTTAGTGGATTCCTTATATGTATTTCTCTTGAATGATACACATTTGGCTTTCTAAAAGTAGATTTCAGCTTTGGATGGTGGTAAATATGATTATTACTACTGCAGAATTCTTAAGATTCTGCTTTCCATTCTATGTACATGCACTGAGGATATTGTGAAAATGTATGATTGCTACTAAAATAGGAAATGTCACTTGATGATGAACAGCACAAAAGGTTTCACAGCTTGCCTTGCCAAAAGAGTTACCAGCACGAGGTGCCCCTGCTGCATAATGTGTCTCATTAGGGTCCAGAAAGTTTCCTGAAGTGACTGAGTAACCAAACAGTACACTGTCATCAAACTCATCACTTTGTGCCACTTCAGTATCGTACAGAAACATCTGGTTTCGATTTTCAGCTTGGCGTTTTTTCCTTGTTGGTATAGTAGTTTCTTCTTTCTCATCCTCAAAAAGTAATACAGAACCTGTAAAGTACCATTTGACTTATAATGAACCTAAGGCACATATATCTACATACAGAACTTATAGGGAAAACTGAAGTTGTATAATAAGATGAAAAAGTGTGGGTGTGAAATAACAGCTTTATAAAGCTGAATGAAAAATCTTCTGATTTCTTCTACATTTCTACTAAAATATGTACTATTTTCCATAATGTAACATCTATGTAATAAAATGATTAGCTTTGCTGCTTTATTCTTTTATCATTCACTCTTGCATTACATCTATGAGATTATTGTTCCTTCATTACTAACATCATAACTTTAGTTCATTCCCCATCAATTATCAAAAGCTTCCTCTTCACTCTTTTCCTTTGGCACTGGCAGTAAATCCTGAAACTTCTCTTTTCTGTTAGCAGTGAGCAGTGCATTGTCTCAATTTCTTATTTTGTTTAAATTTTATCCTCCCCACACTTCACATTCTTTTTAACCTGTATGTACTATTTCTGATTATAACTATCAGATGACAAGCAAAAAGCTGAATAACAACATAGCAATCATTACCTTCCCATCTATTGACACCAGGAAGCCCAATAATCAGTTTTGTTGAATCATCAGGAAAGTGGACAGAAAAACCTGCTTGTCCGTATGCATATATCTCAAAGTCCCCTCTCTGTTGTTTTTCTGTTAAAAGAAGTGACATATTACCACCTTCAATAGCAGTGTCTGAAATGTTAGGTGCAGCTATCCCTCTTGTAGCAATAAAAATACTGAAGTTGCTAAAACTGATAATTCCTCCAATTTGCAAAATTATCAAAACATAAATGATGAACTCATGACACTGAAGACTCTGCTGTGGTATTTGTACACGTTATAATATGGGTAATAAACTTACTTCTGTTAACCAATGGGACCTCCTTTTTAAAATTAGTATCATTAGAGAGAGCATCATATGCAATGTAGCAAGCACCATTCATGTGTGTGTTTATAGTCCACAACTGGTCCTTCCACTGGGGAGCACAAACCTGTCAATACAGAGAGAAACATACATACTTTCCTTACATGTTAAGGAGACTGACCAAAGGTTAAAAACAAAATTATAACAATAAAAAATTATATAAAAAAAAATAGATAAATAAATAAAAAATAAAAAAATAAAATAAAATCTGCTATATAATGTCAACAAAGAAAATAGTTTCTTAGAAACAAGTTTAGCTTAAAAGTGTTTTGATACTTCTCTCCTGAAGGTATTTAGAAGCTGATTGTTGCCTGTCCTCTCTTATGACATATGTAATTTACCAGGCAACATGTCACACTACCTCTTGGTCAGGGATAGCTTTACTCATTTACATATTTCTATTGTAGCTTATGTATAACTCATATTAAAAAAAATCTAATTTAATAAAATAGATAAATAAATAAATAAATAAATAAATAAATAAATAAATAAATAAATAAAATGAATAAATAAAAAATGAAAAGAATATATCTTATCTATTTTGTCTTAGTGACATCACAATTATTTTACAATGATCTACATTGCAGTAACAGAACTTCACCTGCTTTCCATTTTTAGCATCAAATGACATGCTGTTAAATGTTCATCATACAAGCATAAATCATCTGCAACTTACACAAGTAGCTTGACGGTTGCTCTGGTACTTCAGCTGACTGTCCAGACTTCCTCCAAGCCAGCCATAATTCTTAAGGTCATGGTAGTGAAAAGTTTGTCGACCAGAATCATATCTGTCATTGCCTAAAAAAAAAGATAATAAAGTTCACTATGCATCTGGTCAAAAAGTGTCAAAGTAAAATGCTGTTTTCATTCTGAACTCCATAGAGGAGCTGGCCAAATGTAAAGAGAAAAGAGATAATGATGGAATAATGAGGCCTAATGATGTAGTTATTCCACTATACCTTTTCAGCAGCCATACAAGTCGATAATGATGAACACAGAACAAGGATGAATGATGCTCGCACCCCCTATCCTTCAGCAAGTAACCCTTCCACTGCTATTTGACACACTTTCCTTAGTCATGAACCACTCTAGACATTTCTTCCACTTGTATGTGCAGCTACCTCCAAATGTTACACTGGCTAGAAACTGCAAAACCCTTTTTTTTTTTTTTTCTCGTAGGTGCTCGTGAAGATTTTATACCTTTCTTTTGCTGCTGTGAATTAAGAACACAGAACATACGAAAATAAGGGATGCCTACACATGGCAGTCCCTGTATGAAATATATAGGCTACCTACTTTTTTCTACCTATCTTCCTCATCCATAAATTTGTCTAATCTTTTAAAGCTCCCTTATGTCCCGGCACTAATGGCCTGATTACTGAGTCCATGCCATATACCAGTTGTTGCATATCACGGTGAAAAGATTAAGATAAATACTAATACTAAGTAAATACATCAGTAAGTAAACACTTAGGTACCTGTTTGATCAACAAGAAGCTCATCACAGGTCTCAGATGCCAGGGAGCACTTAAACAATGCTCCAGGCTCTGTAATCACACTCTTGTCATGGTATGATGAGTTTGCACGAGGAGCACCAACAATAACCCTGGGACAGAGAAGTAAAGTTGTTTGATCTATTTACAAGCAACATCTTAGGTCTAACATGTTATCAATCACACTGAAAGGATAACTACAGTCTGTTTTTTTTTTTTTTAGTCTTTAATTTTTATTTTTGATTTGTGTGTCAGTGTAAGAGAGGCATTGGCTATGGCCAAAAAAGAGAAGGAAAAAAAGGGCCCACTGAGATGCCAGTCCCAAAAGAAAGGTCAAAGGGTCATTCAGAATTGGTGGACAAGTTTCTTAAAACCTCCCTCTTGGAAGAGTTCAAGGCAAGGAGTTTGTGGTCGGCCTTGACTATTCTGTCACTGCATCACAAAAATAAGACATTTAGTGAAAAAGGAGCATATGAGGAACTAGAGAATAACTTGCTACTCACCAGTTGGAATCCTGTTTGTCATCATGCTGGAGAGCCACAGCATAGCCAAAGTAAGGCTCCCTCCCCTGGGTGCTGGCATCAGGGTAGTTATAAATTTGGGCACTCTGAGGCTCAAGGTTGAAGCAGTAGGTCAGGGAAGCAGCCCAGAGTAACCCTACCAGTACTGTGGGCATCCCCCTTCCTCCCTCATCCATCTAGATGAGGCAGGAAAGGTGAATGAATGCATATAATTGACATATTAATTGTTAGATATATTTACAAAAAAGGAGGTTAACTTAATTTCATAAAACCACAGCCTTGGTTTTACACTGCATACACAGAGTACAATATATACAAGGGGAATGTGGATGAAAACTATCTAGACTGTGTGTAGTGATACATTGTAGGACCATAATGAGGAAATAAGGATGACCGACTGATGTAGCTGTGACAATATTCCTCTCTCTTCATTTCTCTTCTGCCAAGAACTTTTTTCCCTTTTTCTCTTCTTTTTTAAAAGCCTGATAACAAGGAAACACCAGCACATGAGGAAAGCAGCAAGAAGCCAGCAGAAATACACACAACAGTCCCTATATTAAACATAACCCTCATTATTCCTGTTCACATATGCATGTAACTATTATTTAATCTTTTTATTAAAATCTTCTCATTGATTCAGAACAGATTACTGAATTCCTTGCAGTCATGTGGCACTCTATTTGAGTTTCTATATATACTTTTCAAACGATCAAATCAAACTTCAAGCCTGAACTTGCTGTTTCTTATCCTATCTTCCTGATCACTGATAGAATGTTCTTTAGTTCAAATAGTTTGTGATTTCTTTTTCCTTTTTTTACATTAATTGCACTTGTATCATTATCCAATTGACTACTAACGTGCAGAAGATAAGAAACAAAATCTGAGAGGAAGAAAATGCAAAAATCAGTTAAGACAAAGTTCTCGAACTGAAGATGTTTGACAGAAGAGGGCAGCAATACAAATCACGTGGAATTAGGGTTGCCACCTCTATCTTAAAAAAAAAAAAAAAAAAAAAAAAAAAAAAAAAAAAAAAAAAAAAAAAAAAAAAACGGGTAGCAATATAGTTGGAACTGATGGTGAATGGAGAGTCCATGCGGGGCTTAAATATAAGTTCTTCCATAGATACCCTATATTGGGAGTAATTTAAGGTTATCTGGATTAAATACGAGGATAATTTCAGAACACATTTATTGAGTTGTCAGTAATATATTATTAAAGCCATGAATAATCAGTTTCCCATTCATGTCGATATTTCTGAAGGGGCTTCTGCTTCTTTGCCTTTATAGGGGAGTGGGAGGCGTGGGGTGATGGTGAACTGAAGTATTACCTAGCAGAGCTGAGACCCAGCACAGTAGTGGCACACTCCCCACCCCTACCTACCTATAAACTGGTTATATATTTGACTCAATATTTGGTCACGATAATATCGAATTAATGATTTAATTTGCTTGACTATTCATGCAACCGAATACAGAACAAATGGAGTTCATTGGTTCAAAACATTTCACTCTTCAATACGGAACGATTCCGTATTTTAAGGGACAGGTGGTCACCCTATGTGGAATGGCTATTAACTTTAAAAGAAAATAATTTTACATAAATATGTAAACACAATAATGCTTGAATTAATCAAGTTATTAAAAGCTTTGAGAGACACATGAGAGGGTTGAGTCTGGAATGTGCTGAACTGAACCAAGACCCAGTATAGTAGACTATGGGCCTTCACTGAACGCAAGGCAGATATTTTGAAACGCTTTGTTCTCTAGACTTTCCAATATCATGTAACTGATTACGGTACTTAGTTCACTTATAACAAGCGGTCTCACTGCTGAAGATACAGAATACCTCTCAACAACTTTTACTATAAAATTTGACTGAAGTCGAGGTAAGTGTTCGACTCTTGACCAGCAGGGGCACAGGAAACGCAGGTAACAGTGCAGGTGTTTATTCACAGAAGGTGTGAACAGAAGGCTGGAGGTAGGTGATCTCCCGGCGCCAGGCCGCGCACTTCCACTTAACACTTATGACTGAAGCCTAGCTCGTTCACTCATACACGTATTCATGCCTCACACAAGTCTCGCTCATTCACTCGTTCACACAACTAGCTAACAACCACACACCTCCCCCGAGACATAAGGAAGATTCCTTATCTTTGTTATGGCTACCGTAACACATGAAACAAAGTTACAATGATTGAAGTACAGAAAACACGGTACATATACACAAAACAAACACAGCGTACAATGAACACGTACGACTAATCGTAGGTGCTACGGTGCCACCGCACCTGCAGTCGTCTCGGCTCCCTACGCTGTCGGCTGCTTCGACGCTCTGGTTGCTCTCGGCCACGGTGTACCCCGTTACCCTGATGCTCCGGGCTGCCGGGATGGTGGTGTTCCTCGTGACCCTGATGCTGAAGCGCTGCACCGCCATGAGCGGTGTGCTGCTCGACAGGAAGGGGAGCAAGAGGTCTGTGTGGGCGTAGGTGTCTTCTATTACGCCACATCACGCGACCGCTGCCCATCTTGATGAGGTAGTCTCTCCTTCGCCCAACAGCCACGATGACACCCAGGCGATCCCAGAGGCCTGTCGTGTGATCTTGAACGTCGACGTGGCCACCGAGGTGCAGGAGAGGAAGAGTACGGGCGGACGCGTCGTGGCGAAGTTTCGCTTTCTTCCTCAGTCGCTCTGCCTTGGCGTCGCACTCATCAGCAGCGCGCTGCCACTGCTGAGCGTATGAGCGATGATGAGCCGGGACACAGGACCTCATAGGATGACCGAAGAGGACTTGTGCTGGTGATCGCCCTTCCGCCCTCGGAGTGTTGCGCAGTTCCAGCAACCCGCGAGCGAACGCATCCTCGTCCAGGTGTCCCTGCTGTGTGGTCGTGAGGATCAGCTTCTTCACGGACTTGACCGCTGCCTCGGCGTGACCATTGGAGCGTGGATAATGAGGTGAAGATACACGATGCTCCACCCCCCATCGAGCCAGGAAGCGCCGTACCGATGAAGAAGTGAACTGCGGTCCACCGTCAGTCCTCAGGAGAACAGGCACGCCCGTGTCGGCGAACACACCCCGAAGGACACGAACGAGCTGATCAGCCGATGCTGGACGTGAGCATGCAGACACGTGAGGCCACCCAGACAAGCGATCTACATACACGAGGTATGTACGGCCTGCTGCGTGGAAGTAGTCTGCAGAAACTGACTCAAACACCCTGCTGGGTGTGTCCGTGTCCTGCCAGAGAGGTTCGTTGGCTTGGCTTGGTAGGAGTGGACGGCATAGTGAGCATCCAGAAACGACGTTCTCAACGTCTCTGTCCATACCAGGCCAGTACACCGTTTGTCGGGCCCGTCGCTTGGTGCGCTCCATCCCCTGATGACTGTCATGGAGTCGCTCTAGTGTTTCTCGGCGGAGGCTGTGAGGAATAAGAAGCCTCGGCCCGTAAACCACCAGGTCGTCGTCTACGGCCAGCAGACTGCGCACCGGCCAGTACGTACGCAAGCGGTGATCGAGGTCGTGGCAATGATCAGGGAAGCCCTCGATGATGACGTTCTTGAGCAAGCAGTACTCCCCGTCTCTTGCTGCTGCGGCACGTACCATTTCCACAGTCTGATCCTGGAGTGGTGCTAAGCGGACGCCGTCCTCATTGGTGGCAGATAACGCTGAGATGACCGCTGAGTGGAGAGGGTCGAGGTCACCAGAAGTAGCAGCATCCTCTTCCTCCACTGGGTCCTGTACTGGAGCACGTGAGAGGGCGTCGGGCACACAGTGTGTCGATCCCTTTTGCCAGCTTGCTGTGAAAGAATACTGAGCAAGCTTCTCCCTCATGCGCTGCAGCCGCAGGTTCTCTATTTCTCCCAACAACTTGCTATTGAGGAGAGGTATCAGCGGGCGGTGGTCGAGCACTAGATCGAAGTGAGGGAGTCCTTTCAGGTAGGTGCCACATTTCCTGACTGCCCAGACGATTGCAGCCATTTCCAACTCTATTACTGCATAGCGGCTCTCTGTGTCTGTAACAAATCTTGACCCGCATTGCACCATCTTCCACTGGTCACTGTGCTTCTGCAGGAGAACGAATCCAAATCCGTGCATCCTTGAGGCGTCAGTCTGTAGCATCGTTGGTAATGATGGGTCGAAGTATGCCAAGACAGGTGGGCTGACGAGACACTGTTTCACCTTCTCAAACGCCTCTTCATGGTTAGGAGACCAGCACCAACTGTTCTTCGGGCGTAAGAGATCTCTGAGGGGTTGTGCAGCTGCAGCCACAGCAGGAGAAAAGCTTCCAAGCTGGTTTGTAAGACCCATGAATGATCGTAAGTCGGTGATGTGCTGTGGTCGTGGGAAGTCAGAGATTGCCTTAACTTTCTTTGAGTCTGTCGTGTAGCCTTGTCCAGAAACAGAGTAACCACAGTAATCTACCACTCTTTCCGCGAATGTAAACTTCTGTGGGTTGAGAGTGATGCCGTGCTGGTCACACCGCCGCACAATCTGAATGACATGGGCTAAGTGCGCACTGTAGGTGGAGTCATAGGCCAGGATGTCGTCCACGATCTTGATGGTGTTAGGTATGTCGCCGAGAGCTTGGTCTCCTCGACGGTTATACTCGTCTCCAGACGAGACGAGACCCATAACCGCTCGCCGAAACTTGTACCGACCCCAAGGTGTTATGAAGCAGGTTAAATCCTGGTCTTCTTCTCTAATGGGGACTTGAAAATACCCCATCTTGGCATCAAGAGTGGTGAACCAAACTGCTCCGGTCCCGATCGAGGCGATGGCGTCATGAGGTGAGCGCACTGGATACACGGGCCTCTTCACGTAACGGTTGAGTCGTGTCAGGTCAACACACAGCCTTACACCAGATGTCTTTTTTGGGACAGGCACGATGGGGTGGCACCATGCCGTAGGGTAGTCCACACTCTCGATGATTCCCTTGTTAAGCAGCTCTTCCAACTGGCTCTTAATTTCTTCACGCCAATTGTAAGGGATTGTACGAGATGCTGTTACGGCGAAGGGTCGAGCGTCGTCTGTCAACTCGATGGCCATGGATCCACCAGCCATTGCACGTAAACCTTCCTTTGCTTCGAAGACGCTGGGAAAGGCCTTGATCACAGCAGCAGCGTGCCCCGCACGCTGCTGTGGCGTTGGGTCGTAGGAATGAGGCCAGCTGATCACTTCTGTGGGCGTAGATAGAGGTGGCTGCGAGGCGGTCGGGTACTTGATGGAGCTGTTGCCGGTGTGCTGTTCTTCCCTGCGTAGCGGTCGGATTTGAGCCGGAAAATCTTCGGGGAGGATTCCGAGAGCGATGGAATCGTACCAGCTAAGCAGCGCCCCCTTCACCTCCTTCACCACGCTCACAACAGTCTCAGCTTCCCTGTCGCCCAGTTGCAAGTGCGACGAGAAAGTTCCTACACAGGTGAGGGGGTGATTACCGGCAGCATAAAGTCCATCACCATCAGCGGGCGCCAAGCTGGAGGGCGGGATTCCAAGGAGTGTTGCCGTGTCGAGGCCAATAACGGTCGTTTCGGCCCCAGAGTCAGGAGTCCACGTAATCTTGTCTCTTCCAGCGGGATGTGTGGCGGTAATGAGCACCTGGGGCGCAGGTCGTGCCGTCACCGTCTTTGTGTATACGCCTGATAAGAGCTGGTATACACTGGCACTGGCTCCCCGCCTCGGGCCTGCACCGCGATGAGGAGAGACAGTTGAGGAACTCCTCGAAGCTCCTCGTCGTTTCCTCACTGTCTGCTGACATACACTCGCAAAATGCCCTCTTTTCCCGCAGTTACGACACACTTTATCTATTGCCTGGCATCCCCTTTTGTCACTGCGACAATCTTTGCCACAACGATAACAGCCCGTGGGGCTTGAGCCCCCGAAACTGCCCTTCCTGTAGTTCGAGACAGCGTTCACACCATGGCTCGAAGAGTGAGAGCCGCCCCTTAGTACTGCACTACACTGGTTAGCGCTCTCCGATGCTCTGCAAATATCTATGGCGTTTTCAAGGGTGAGTTTCTTGTTTTCCAGCATGCGTTTCAGAGCCACTTCGTCTCGTGTCCCAACGACAATTCTGTCACGCAGCTGATGGTTTATGCACTGGTCGCAAAAGTCACAGAAATTGGCGATTTCCTTTACAGCACATAAAAAGTCGTCAAAACCTTCTTGCGTTTCTTGCACGCGGGAGTAGAAGTCTCTTCTATCCATGATGATGTTGCGCTGGCTTCGCAGGTACTCACACATTGCATCGAGGATGGTTCTTAACTCCGCGTCTCTCGGTAAGCTTATCCCGTAGCGAAGTGTACGGGTCCACTCGTCGTCTAGGACAGCAGCGAGTGCCGCCCTCTGCTCAGCCAGGGAGAGACAGTCTATCCTGGCGAGGGTTACGTATCCTTCAAACTTATGGCGCCACGTGTCGAACTCACGTAAAGATGCTGACGCCGTTAAGTGAGGAATGATGGTGGCGGACGTCGGGAACCTCGCGCCCTGGGTAGACGTGCTGCGGGCTGTGGTTTCGCCTTCATTGCTCGCCGTGGTGCGACTGGGAGCTTGTGTCCCCACTCTCTCCAG
>NC_087185.1:4335000-4342500 GCF_035594125.1 Scylla paramamosain
TCTTGGCGAAGCTGACGCCGCAGAGCACCTCACACACGCGGACCAATACGGCGGGGCGACACACGAATACCAGGAAGATGATCAGGCCCTGCATGATGTTGATGATGTCGAACACCAGCCTGAGGAACACAAGCAACAACAACTCGTGTTAGAGAACGCATGCCCAAACGGCTAATGAAGTGATGCATCCTAAAGTTTGTATGGCCCTGCAGAACGCATTCCCAACACTATAAGGGCATCTGAATGCATCTTAGTTATTTCAATATCATCCGAAATATGGTACCAATAAATATCTTACCACACGTAGTTGCCGCTGGAACCATAAGTCTCTCGCTGCACGAAGAAGGAGATGACTTCGAAAATCCAGGTGATGCCCATGAGAACAAACAGCTTCAAGTACAACGTGAACCTGTAGGGAAGTGAAACGGAAGCCATGAGTTATGACTGGCTTCACTTCCTGTTTCTTTGTGTTATTCAAACCCAAAATGAATGAGGAAGTAAGAAGATTTTAAAGGGAAAACTTAGTCTCCGTATTGCGATATTGGAACGAAATTAGAATTCGGCTTAATGAGAGAGAGAGAGAGAGAGAGAGAGAGAGAGAGAGAGAGAGAGAGAGAGAGAGAGAGAGAGAGAGAGAGAGAGAGAGAGAGGTTACAGTGCACAGTGTTATGGGAAATGGTGAGGGTTTAGAGAAGGAAGGGAAAGCCATATGAGAGGGAAGGGAGAGAAGGGAAGACAAGGAGATGGATGAGGGTGAGGGAGGGTGAGGGAAGGAGCGAGGAGGGAGAGAGAGGAGGGAGCCAGAGCTTCTCATCAGGGGGGCTGTGATGCCGGAGACTTGCTATTCGTTTTCTATGCACTCAAATAAAACGATAGAGGAAAATTGGAGTCTCAGGAGTGCACAAGCTAGTATGGGAAGGTGTGGAGGTAAATACGAGGAAGTAGGAGTTATACATTAGGAAGGACAAGAGGAGCAGGAGGAGAAGGAGGGAAGGAATGTTTATGTCAGCTGGGAGGAATCATGTGTCTAAGAGGACTACCATGTATGGCACACACACACACACACACACACACACACACACACTCTCTCTCTCTCTCTCTCTCTCTCTCTCTCTCTCTCTCTCTCTGCCACATTTTCTCGTCTTGAACTAAAAAAAAAACGTATATAAATTTAATATAATTTTTACGTTTCTATCACCTGTTATTTAAATACATGGCAGGAATAAACATAATTACAAGTAGTACTTTTGCACATTGCCTTAAAAATAGTTATGATGAAATGAAGAGAGAGAGAAAAAAAAATGGAGAGAGGAAAGAAAATATGAAGAGAGGAGAGAGAAAAAAAAAGTATATTAAATCTTCCTAAATTATTGTAAACTCTATACTTCTTTTATTTTTACAGTACTTGGTATAGTACGCTTGTTTACTTATTCATCCGTTCATTACTTCTTTTCATATTTTATCACTACTTTGTTATTATCATTACTGTTGTCTTATTTATTTTAATATATTGATCTATTTCATTTTACATATATATTTATTCAATTTACTTATTTATCTTTTTTTCTTTCTTTTTTTTTTTACGGCAGCTGCTCTCTCCTCAGTGCTACAAGCGATGCATAAAAAAATTATATATATATATATATATATATATATATATATATATATATATATATATATATATATATATATATATATATATATATATATATATATATATATATATATACACGGGAGTAAAAACCTGCTGAGCTACAAGATCGCAAATCATTCCGAATGGGCGGGGCGGGGCAAAAATAAGAAAGGAAAGAAGAAGAAGAAGAAGAAGAAGAAGAAGAAGAAGAAGAAGAAGAAGAAGAAGAAGAAGAAGAAGAAGAAGAAGAAGAAAAAAAAAGAAAGAAAGAAGCAACTCACAAGACAAGTGACCATCGCCTTACCTAAGAGCCTTGAGAGAGAGAGAGAGAGAGAGAGAGAGAGAGAGAGAGAGAGAGAGAGAGAGAGAGAGAGAGAGAGAGAGAGAGAGAGAGAGAGAGAGAGAGAGATTACTTACTGGAAAGCTCTTGCCTCCGAACTTTTACTGAGAGAACACAACTTGTAGGCGGAGATGCAGAACAGAATAACATTGATCCCGAGCACCACTGACGTGGGCCCGTAGAAGAAAATAATCAGCGCATCGTCACCTAAGAAAAAAAAAAAAAAAAATAGAGAACGTTATTAGTAAAGAAAACGACAATGAATAAAAAGGAAGTTATTAATATAAACAGTAAATAAATGATCCTGGCATCGTCACTTAAGGAAAAAATAGAGGACGTTATTAGTAAAGGAAATAATAATAAATAAATAGGACGTTATTAATATAAACAATAAATAAATGATCTTGGCATCGTTTTTTGAGAAAAAAAAAATGTAATTAGTAAAGAAAATAACAATAAATAAAAAAGGACGTTATTAGTATAAACAATAAATAAATAAACCTGACACTGTCACCAGAGAAAATTACAAAAGATAACGTTATTAGTAAAAATAATGGATTACGTTAAGTTAGGCAAATATTGGGTATGGCCAGATAAGGTTTAGTAAAGATTAAGTTACGTTAGGTTAGATAAAGATTAGGTTAGGTTAGGTAAAGATTGGGCAAGGTTAAGTTAGAGAGATTGTGTTAGGTGAGTTTCGTTAAGGTTAAGTATGAGATTACGTTAGGTAAAGATTGGGCTAGGTTAGGTAAGGTTAGGTAAGGTTAGGTTAGGTTAGTTTAGGTTAGGTTAGATTAGGTTAGGTAAGGTTAGGTTAGGTTAGGTAAGGTTAGGTTAGGTTAGGTAAGGTTAGGTTAGGTTAGGTTAGGTTAGGTTAGGTTAGGGAAGGGAAGTCTGAAAGCTCACCTGAAAACCAGCATCTGGACTGGCCGAAGTTAGGTTTGGGGAGGAAGGAATTCTGGAGGCCTGAGGAGAAATCCCTGGCCACAGCGAGGAGACACACTAAGAGGGAGAGGCCCCAAGCGTAGCAGGAGTATACCAGGAACCATCTGTTGGTGCTGTGGCCCTTCTGCAGGTAGTTCTTACGGCTGAAACACAAAGAGCATTGAGGTTTTTATCGAGTTTTTTGTTTCATTTTTTTTTTTTTTCGGTTTTCAGTCTTCCCTTTTATTTATGACTCGTTTATAATTATTCAGTCTCTTAGGTAATTCTCCAGACTAGAATGGGATAAAGTAAAGATTATTTATTTCTTATTTCATTGACTTCTGCATTTATTTTTTCTTTATTTATCTAGCTATTATACTTTATTTATTCATTTGTTTTACTACATTTGCTTCAGCCTTGAGTTTCCTTCCGTAATAATAGCTCTTATTTTCTCCTGTTCACTTTATTAATTTGTTTACTTACCAATTTATTTATGATTTGGTTTTATTTATTTTTTTCATTTTTTTATTCTTTATTTTTATTCCTTGCTACGTTGTTTTATTCATCTGCTGAATGAATACAGGCTCCACTACATTTTCCCCCTGTCAAATGATTCCTAAACTTGTCTCCTAGTTATCTTTATTGCATAACTTTCCCAAGTTAGCTGAACAAATTTCGTCTTCTAAGTATGTTCCATATTTTTACTGGTTATATCGTTTCTATGGCTGCTTTTTTTTTTTTTTTTCTCTCTCTCTCTCTCTCTCTCTCTCTCTCTCTCTCTCTCTTACTCATGAAATAACTGTTTTATTTATTTTCTCCTATTTTAATAGATTTTTTTCTGGTTATATTATTTCTATGGTTGTATTTTTTTTTTTTTTTTTCACTCATGATTTATTTATTCTCCTTCCAAGACATAACGCCTCAATTTCCGTGCTACTGTTTCGCCGACTACTAATTTGTTTCCCATCACAGTCTCGTATTTCACGTCTGGGATAAGCGGCTGGCCCATTACGAGGCACAAGATGAATGGTTGTGCTAGGCTGGTGTGGGATCCAGTCTCGCATAGCCTATCCTGTTCCGTTTTCAATCTGTGCCCTTCCTTGTCTTCAAACGCTTTATTCTCTCATTAAAACTATTTTCACAGGACACACAGTCGGGTTTTCAAGGGTGTTTTTCCCATTGATGACGCAGAAACTTTGTTAAACTAATAGAACTGTAAAAAAAAAAAAAAAAAAAAAAAAAAGTGCCTTTGTTTAGAAAAGCTTTTGAATTTGCATGAGGACTATTTTTAGAGTTCACAGAGATGCTTCTCTAGGCTTTTTTTTTTTTTTTCCATTGACGGTGGAGAATCCTTGTTAAACTGGTAAAATTATGAAAAGCTGTTCTCAAAGGCTACACACATGATTAGTCGTGTTCTCAAGGGTTTTTTCACACTGATGACACAGATTCCCTGTTAAATTATCGAAAGAATTATAAATTCACCGTGTCCTTATTTTGAAAAGCTTTATTCTTTCATCAGAGCTATTTATAAAGGCCACATAAATCATTAGCCGGATTCTAACGAATGTTTCTCCATAGATGATGCACATTTCTTGTCTAACCAGTGCTAGAATCATGAGAACACTCTTTAAAACCGCAATAACTTCCACTACAGCTTTGTAAATGCAGTTGAGTTTTGGTGCCGAAATGTGTGAAAATGATGGCCAGTATTTCTTATTTCTGTAGCAATAAATACGTAGTTACTTATCATAATTGTGTGGTTGTTAGCTAGTTGTGTGAACGAGTGAATGAGCGAGACTTGTGTGAGGCATGAATACGTGTATGAGTGAACGAGCTAGGCTTCAGTCATAAGTGTTAAGTGGAAGTGCGCGGCCTGGCGCCGAGAGATCACCTACCTCCAGCCTTCTGTTCACACCTTCTGTGAATAAACACCTGCACTGTTACCTGCGTTTCCTGTGCCCCTGCTGGTCAAGAGTCGAACATGGCGCAGTGAGTAGGATCAGGACAAGGCTGCAGTGGGTACGGCGCAGAATGGAGAAGCAGTTGGAGGCGCTGGCTGCCCTGCTAGCGCGACAGTCGGAGCAGAGTCAGGCTCTGCTAGCGCGACAGTCGGAGCAGAGTCAGGCTCGCGAGGAGCGTTTAACCCAGCTGCTGGAGAGAGTGGGGACACAAGCTCCCAGTCGCACCACGGCGAGCAATGAAGGCGAAACCACAGCCCGCAGCACGTCTACCCAGGGCGCGAGGTTCCCGACGTCCGCCACCATCATTCCTCACTTAACGGCGTCAGCATCTTTACGTGAGTTCGACACGTGGCGCCATAAGTTTGAAGGATACGTAACCCTCGCCAGGATAGACTGTCTCTCCCTGGCTGAGCAGAGGGCGGCACTCGCTGCTGTCCTAGACGACGAGTGGACCCGTACACTTCGCTACGGGATAAGCTTACCGAGAGACGCGGAGTTAAGAACCATCCTCGATGCAATGTGTGAGTACCTGCGAAGCCAGCGCAACATCATCATGGATAGAAGAGACTTCTACTCCCGCGTGCAAGAAACGCAAGAAGGTTTTGACGACTTTTTATGTGCTGTTAAGGAAATCGCCAATTTCTGTGACTTTTGCGACCAGTGCATAAACCATCAGCTGCGTGACAGAATTGTCGTTGGGACACGAGACGAAGTGGCTCTGAAACGCATGCTGGAAAACAAGAAACTCACCCTTGAAAACGCCATAGATATTTGCAGAGCATCAGAGAGCGCTAACCAGTGTAGTGCAGTACTAAGGGGCGGCTCTCACTCTTCGAGCCATGGTGTGAACGCTGTCTCGAACTACAGGAAGGGCAGTTTCGGGGGCTCAAGCCCCACGGGCTGTTATCGTTGTGGCAAAGATTGTCGCAGTGACAAAAGGGGATGCCAGGCAATAGATAAAGTGTGTCGTAACTGCGGGAAAAGAGGGCATTTTGCGAGTGTATGTCAGCAGACAGTGAGGAAACGACGAGGAGCTTCGAGGAGTTCCTCAACTGTCTCTCCTCATCGCGGTGCAGGCCCGAGGCGGGGAGCCAGTGCCAGTGTATACCAGCTCTTATCAGGCGTATACACAAAGACGGTGACGGCACGACCTGCGCCCCAGGTGCTCATTACCGCCACACATCCCGCTGGAAGAGACAAGATTACGTGGACTCCTGACTCTGGGGCCGAAACGACCGTTATTGGCCTCGACACGGCAACACTCCTTGGAATCCCGCCCTCCAGCTTGGCGCCCGCTGATGGTGATGGACTTTATGCTGCCGGTAATCACCCCCTCACCTGTGTAGGAACTTTCTCGTCGCACTTGCAACTGGGCGACAGGGAAGCTGAGACTGTTGTGAGCGTGGTGAAGGAGGTGAAGGGGGCGCTGCTTAGCTGGTACGATTCCATCGCTCTCGGAATCCTCCCCGAAGATTTTCCGGCTCAAATCCGACCGCTACGCAGGGAAGAACAGCACACCGGCAACAGCTCCATCAAGTACCCGACCGCCTCGCAGCCACCTCTATCTACGCCCACAGAAGTGATCAGCTGGCCTCATTCCTACGACCCAACGCCACAGCAGCGTGCGGGGCACGCTGCTGCTGTGATCAAGGCCTTTCCCAGCGTCTTCGAAGCAAAGGAAGGTTTACGTGCAATGGCTGGTGGATCCATGGCCATCGAGTTGACAGACGATGCTCCAGTACAGGACCCAGTGGAGGAAGAGGATGCTGCTACTTCTGGTGACCTCGACCCTCTCCACTCAGCGGTCATCTCAGCGTTATCTGCCACCAATGAGGACGGCGTCCGCTTAGCACCACTCCAGGATCAGACTGTGGAAATGGTACGTGCCGCAGCAGCAAGAGACGGGGAGTACTGCTTGCTCAAGAACGTCATCATCGAGGGCTTCCCTGATCATTGCCACGACCTCGATCACCGCTTGCGTACGTACTGGCCGGTGCGCAGTCTGCTGGCCGTAGACGACGACCTGGTGGTTTACGGGCCGAGGCTTCTTATTCCTCACAGCCTCCGCCGAGAAACACTAGAGCGACTCCATGACAGTCATCAGGGGATGGAGCGCACCAAGCGACGGGCCCGACAAACGGTGTACTGGCCTGGTATGGACAGAGACGTTGAGAACGTCGTTTCTGGATGCTCACTATGCCGTCCACTCCTACCAAGCCAAGCCAACGAACCTCTCTGGCAGGACACGGACACACCCAGCAGGGTGTTTGAGTCAGTTTCTGCAGACTACTTCCACGCAGCAGGCCGTACATACCTCGTGTATGTAGATCGCTTGTCTGGGTGGCCTCACGTGTCTGCATGCTCACGTCCAGCATCGGCTGATCAGCTCGTTCGTGTCCTTCGGGGTGTGTTCGCCGACACGGGCGTGCCTGTTCTCCTGAGGACTGACGGTGGACCGCAGTTCACTTCTTCATCGGTACGGCGCTTCCTGGCTCGATGGGGGGTGGAGCATCGTGTATCTTCACCTCATTATCCACGCTCCAATGGTCACGCCGAGGCAGCGGTCAAGTCCGTGAAGAAGCTGATCCTCACGACCACACAGCAGGGACACCTGGACGAGGATGCGTTCGCTCGCGGGTTGC
>NC_087185.1:4357500-4360000 GCF_035594125.1 Scylla paramamosain
TTTTTTTTTTTTCATGTTATTCTGTATTCCCGTCTGGTCTGAGCCACTTCTTCTTTTCGTCAATACTACAAGGGCAAAGAAATGTAGTAATAGTTGTAGTGGTAGTAGTAGTAGTGGTAGTAGTAGTCTTTGGAGAAGTAGTGGTAATATTATTGTCTACTACTACTACTACTACTACTACTACTACTACTACTACTACTACTACTACTACTACTACTATCACAATTTAATATATTTACCTAACCCCAGTTTTGGCTTTAAAAATGTTCTCTTGGCTCAGATTTCAGTGTCAGTAACCTGTAATTTTTTTCAAGGTATAATTTGACTTGTTCAGGTGTCTATAAATCACAGCCACACATGTTTTGTTGCAGGTGTGTGAAGTGGAAAGGCGAGCACAGGTGTGTGTGTGTGTGTGTGTGTGTGTGTGTGTGTGTGTGTGTGTGTGTGTGTGTGTGTGTGTGTGTGTGTGTGTGTGTGTGTGTGTGTGTGTGTATGCGTGTGTGTTCCTTTCTATCTTTGTTTCTGCTTTTTACTTATTTTTCTCTTGTATTGTCTCATAATTCTCTCTCTCTCTCTCTCTCTCTCTCTCTCTCTCTCTCTCTCTCTCTCTCTCTCTCTCTCTCTCTCTCTCTCTCTCTCTCTCTCTCTCTCTCTCATCCACATCTATCCCTTCTCTCCCTTCCCCACAGAACCTTTCCCTCTCCTTCCTTCAGACATCTCCTCCCCTCTTTCTCTCTCCTCTCTTTCTCCCTTCCCTCCTTTTATCACTTCCTCACCTATACCTTATCATCAGAAAATTTACCTTAATTATTTTCTCTTTTCTCAACAGGTAAATACTAGTGTTAATAAGGCTGAAATTACATTGTACTACCTGTTATGGTGAATAAAGTATTAAAGATTGTGAGAAAATATGAGAAACGGTGATGTGAAGAGAAGGTGATTAAGATGCTGTGATAGTGAAAAGAGTGATGGTGAGAGTAAGAAAATATTTATAGGAGGAAAATATACTGATAAGAATATGGTGAGAAAAGTTCACGTGAAAAGAAACGGTGCTGTAAAAAAAAAGAAAAGGAAATAAAGAGAGAGGATGCAGTGAAAAAAATACGATGAAAAGAGGTGAGGTGAAAAGAAAGGGTGTGAAAATATACTTCGAAAAAAATTAACGAAAACGATGATAGAAAATAATAGTGAAGATAGGAGAAAGAAAAAAACTAGATAAAAAGAGAAAAAAATAGATGATGCAAAGACTAAGATGAAGAAAGGGAGGAAGGAAGTACTGAATCAGAGGATATGACAGAAGAAGAAGAAGAAGAAGGAGGAGAAGGAGGAGGAGGGGGAGGAAAAGAAGAAGAAGGAGCAAGAGGAAGCTATTGTTTACCTCCTCCTACTTACTTTATAACATGTCAAATTCTACCATTCCTCACCTCCCCTGTCTCATTCACTGTTTGTTCCTGTCACACCTGCACCGGAAGGACCTAGTGACACCTGGCGGCAAAGGTAAATACGAGTGCTTGTTTTCGTTGTTAAGGGAAGTGAGTAATATGATTGTTAGGTAAGGGAAGGGGATAATTTGATTGTTAAGGGAAGTGAGGGTCATTTGAGTGATTGAGGGAAATGTAAACGTGTACAGGGGAAAAAAGTATTAAGATAAAAGGGAAATTTGAAAAGTGCCATTATTTGTTTATCTATTCTTCGGACTATTAATGGAAGCGTGGATAATATAAGTGATTAAAGAAATAAACACTAAAACACAAAAATAGAGAGAGAGAAAAATACATGATTAAAAAAAAAAACATTAATTCTATTGTGTTTGTGTTGAATGAAAATAAAAAACACAACATTGAGTTAATTTTGCAAGGGATTTATAGAAAGAAACAACAACAACAACAACAACAACAACAAAAGAAAAGATAAAGAAACAGGCATATATTTATTGTCCTTTGTGCGGCAAACTAGGAAAAAAAAAATAAATAAATAAAAATGGAAGATATAACAAAGACGAAATAGCGGGACAGTCACACTTTTGACCTTTGTGAGTATACTAGAAAAAATATATATAGAAACAGTAACAAAGGAAAAAAATAAACGAGATAGAGATTGTCACATCCTTGCCTTTGTGAATAACCAAGAATAAAAAGATAAAAGGAATAACAAAATCTAGATCCAGTCACGTCTTTGTGGTTAATCTAGGAAAATATTTATCAAGGGGAATAAGAAAGGAGGATGCAAATGTCAAGGGGACGCCTCTTGTAGGGTGTAAATAGAGCAGTGTCACCTGTACTGAGCCAAGGACGTGAGCTGAGGCGTGAGCGTGTAGGATCACCTGCTTGATGGAGAGACAGGGGGATGTCAGGCAGGATTAGAGCAAATGTGTGTGTGTGTGTGTGTGTGTGTGTGTGTGTGTGTGTGTGTGTGTGTGTGTGTGTGTGTGTGCTAATGTTTTATGACTAGTATATAGATAGATAGATAGATAGATAGATAGATAGATAGATAGATAGAG
>NC_087185.1:4365000-4367500 GCF_035594125.1 Scylla paramamosain
CAATTTGTTTTCTTTAGTCTACATTAGCTACTTTTTCCCTTTTTTTCCTTTTCTTTCTTTAACTTGCATCAGCTACTTTTCCTTTTCTTCTTTCCCTTTTTTAAACCACATTGAATACCTTTATCTTTTTCCCCTATTCTTTCTTTTCTTTAACTTACACTAGCTACCTTTCCTCTTTTTCCTTTCCTTCGTTAATTTTCTTTTCTCCAGCCTTCATTAGCTACACTGCCGCCACAGTTTAGATTATCAGGTTCATTTTCCAGGAACGTAAGATGAGATAACGTGCTTAAAAAAAAACATGTGCTCGTTTATACTTGGAAAATCTACGTCACTTGTTAATCTCAAAGGCAGACTCATTTATACACTGGCTTACTGGGAATAAAAGGCTGAGAAATGCTGGTAAGGGTTCCAAGAAGGATTTAATGGGGAAATAATGAGATATGGGGATTTATGTTGCCAGTGAAGAACTTAGAGAAAAAAAATAAGTCATGTAATTTTTACGTGTAATAAGAGTACAAACTGATAATTGAGTGTCGTTTATGATTGGAAAAGTTAAGGGAATTGTTTTGTTTAGTTATAGAAAAAGAGTTATTATGTCTGAATAGAAAATACAAGAGATTGTTTTCGTTTAGTTATTAATGAAAAGTTTCAGGTATCACTTGTGAATGAAAACGTAAAAGAATTATTGTTTCTTTTAATTACTGAAGACGAAAATCATTAATTACGAGATATTTGTGTGTCTTAAGGAATATTTCTTAAGTACGGCTGAATTAAAAAGAAAAAGATAATCATTTTGTTTAACTACAGAAAAGAAGACTTTTAAGTATCACGTCAGAACGAAAAACACGAGACTGATTTTGTTTAACTGTATAAAAAAAAAAAAAAAAAAAAAAGTGTCCAGAGGAAGAATTTTAAGGTATGCCGTAATGAAAAAAAAAATAAATAAATAAAATAAAGATAAAAGAATAACTATGCATAAAAACGGAAGAAAACGAGAAACTTGAATTAACAGATGCACATGTGTCTTGAGAAAGGACAAGATGGTGAAGACAAGGGATGAAAGAGACGGATGAGACAACACACATTAACATTCCCTCCTTAATTTATCCCCTCCTCACTTTAAAGGGACAGAAAATTGTGTTCTGATGAAATTAAACTCTGGCAAGGTAAACTGTTAGGTAAATATGAGTGGTATATTCTGATTACAGGTAAAAACACGCAGGTAAACAATTAGGTAAAGGTAAAGGTGTGTTTATTTTGCTCCACTCCACTGATAGCTTCATAAAGTTGGAGGAATGGAGGAAAGGAGGTAAATGGAGAGAAAGAGTGAGGGAGGTAAGTCCATGTCAGAAAATATTCAAAATTAGCATAGATTTGTACGTGGAAGGAAATGTCGAAGGGGAGAAGGAAGGAAAGAAGAGATGATTGAAGGAATAAGAATAAGGGAGGGAGGGAAGGAAGAGGAGGGAATGAACGAATGAATGAAGGAACGGAAAGAGTGAAGGAATGGAAGAAGAGAGGGAGTGAATATATGAAGGAGGGAAGGAAGGAGACTTTGAGCGTTTGCAGAGAGAGAGAGAGAGAGAGAGAGAGAGAGAGAGAGAGAGAGAGAGAGAGAGAGAGAGAGAGAGAGAGAGAGTGACCTATATCTTATGTTTTGTTCACGTTACTTAACATCAGATGCGTAGGAAGTAAAGAGAGAGAGAGAGAGAGAGAGAGAGAGAGAGAGAGAGAGAGAGAGAGAGAGAGAGAGAGAGAGAGAGAGAGAGAGAGAGAGAGAGAGAGAGAGAGAGAGAGAGCAGAAACCCTCATTCTGTTTATGCTGTAATATCAAACTCTCTCGTCTTTTATATAATAATAAACTTGTTTGTACACGTTCGTTCAGACTTATATTGTGGGTAGATTGTTATTGTTAATCTTACACCGTTTATTTTGAAGCTCCAGTAATGAAAGTGAGTGAATCTCTCTCTCTCTCTCTCTCTCTCTCTCTCTCTCTCTCTCTCTCTCTCTCTCTCTCTCTCTCTCTCTCTCTCTCTCTCTCTCGAGGTCAGGGCAGTTTTGTTAAGGTTTGCTGTACAATTTTCATTCCTCTGCTAACTTTTACTCTTTCCATGCTATAATTTTCTTTGACATTTTAACTTTTGTGGAAGGAATGTGGGGATGGTTTTACATTCCTATTCTCTCTCCCTCTCTTTTTATTTGTGGTTTACTTGTCTATACGAGATTTTCTTTTTTTTTTTTATTTTCACGTTTTTTGTGTTCACTTTCCACGTGTTTTTAATTCTTTCCTACCTAGTATTTGCTTTATTCAATTTCATGTATATATTTTTGATTGTCTTATCACCTAGCACTGTTTTCTTTATTAAATTCCATGATTGTTTTATTGTTTCGTTACCTAGTCCTTCCTTGTTCCATGTTTTATTAATACTTCCGATTGTTTTATTCTGTTTTCTAGTATGTAAAGGAAATCCAAGGTGGTTTTTCTGGAAGGAAACATTAA
>NC_087185.1:4380000-4420000 GCF_035594125.1 Scylla paramamosain
GGAGGAGGAGGAGAAGGAGGAGGGGGGAGGAGGAGTTTGTGATCGTGTCTAATGTCTGATGATGAGAGTGCTTGTAAAGAGTTGCTTGTGTGTGTGTGTGTGTGTGTGTGTGTGTGGCGTGCGCGCAACTGCATATCCTGGTAGCGACGTGGGAAGATATGATTGTGATGAAGAGATGGAGGAGGAGGAGGAGGGAGGAGGAGGAGGAGGGAGGAGGAAGGAAGGGGAGATGAGACGACGACAGTGACGAAGAGGAGGAGAAGGAGGAGGGAGGAGGAGGGAATAATGGAGATGGATAGAAGAAAGTGAAATAAATAAGTAAATAAAAAGCAACATATTTCGAGGAAGAATGAAGTGGGAAATTGGGAGGAGGAGGAGACAGAAGAAGAGGAAAAATGCCAATGGAAAAAAAGAAAAAGAGAAGTTAGTATAAAGAGAAAAATTAAATCAATAAGAATAGGTAGAAGAAGAAAAGGAAGGAAGGAGGGAAAGAAAAGGAAAACATTAAAACTGAAACAAGGGAAAAATCAACGAATGAAAACAAAATAATGGTGAAAACAGGAGAGGTCCCCAGATTCTTCCACTACCCTGCGGCACCTCAGCGGATTTTTCACTAGCGCAGAAGGATGCAAAGTCTTGTCGCTGTCTGCCCGTTAGAAGTCGTGCTGTATGTGTGTGTGTGTGTGTGTGTGTGTGTGTGTGGCCTTGGAACGAGACATCTAGAGCAGCCACACCCACCTCCTACTCCTCCTCCTTCTTCCTCTTCCTCCTCCTCTCCTCCTCCTCCTCCTTTTCTTCCTCGTATTTCTCTGTGTTTCATCATAGTCCTTTTCCCTTTTTCATTCTCCTCCTCCTCCTGCTCCTCCTGCCGCACCACCCATTCGACACACACACTGTGCATCCACGTACACTAAGCACACACAACATTGCATTCACCAAGCTTTAACACCTTCCCCCACAAACACTATTAGTCAGACGTAGGTTGCTTATTTCCTTTTCACTCTCTACTAAAATTCCATTGTGGTTTTTCAATATCACATGGTTTCGCCTTTTTTTCCTGCCAGCCTCGACTTTAGGGAGGGGTGGGGTGGGGAGGAGCCTTCTGCTTTGCTGTTCCTGTCTCTATCACTGGTAGTTAGTAAATAGTCTCAACAAACAGCCTAGTAAGGACCTCAGGATCTGTTACTTTTTGTCTTCTTTTGTATTCCTTTGTATTCCTCCTCCTTCTCCTCCTCCGTATCTTCCTCATTTTCATGTTTCATTAAAGTTCTGAGTCCTTTTTCCTTTTCCTTTTCCTCCTCTCTTCCTCCTCCTCCTCCTCCTCCTCCTCCTCCTCCTCCTCCTCCTTTTCAAAACTTCTTTCTTTTTTTTCTTTTCTAGTCTTTGCTTCTTCCTGCCGCAAGTAATATTTGTCTTCCTCCTCCTGTATCTAATATTCCTCCTCCTCCTCCTCCTTTTGTTTGTTTTCTCCTTTTCCTATTCATATTTACATTTTATTTACATATCATGTTTATTACGTTTTTATTTTGCAAAATTTTCTCACCATCCACGGCAAGCCTGTCATCTTTTCTGTTTTTTTTTTCTTTCTTTTTCTCTCTCTGTCTGTCTCTCCACACTAAGCCCCCTCTTATTTTTTCTTTCTTTTTTTATGTCCGTCTGTCTGTCCTGTCTCTCTCCACAGTAAGCCTCCTCTCCTAAACAACAAGGCTCTTTTTCTCATCATCTCTCACTGTCTCCCACTCTCCCTCTCTCTCTTCTTCTCTCTCTCTCTCTCTCCCTCTCTCTCTCTCTCGCCCTGACATCTTTGTTTATACCGTATTTTTTGTTTATTTATTTTTTTTCTCGCTCGCTGTGCTCTGTTCTTCATCATCTCATGTAGGGTTAAACTCTCTCTCTGTGTGTGTGTGTGTGTGTGTGTGTGTGTGTGCGTGTGTGTGTGTGTGGATGGAATAGCACTAAGACTCCACTTCACCCCTCCTGTCATTCTCTCCTCCACTTTTCACTCCTTTCTCTTCCACCTCATTCTCTCCACTCTTCACTCCTCACCCGCCATCATCACTACTGCGCCACTCTGTACGCCCTAGTATATAATTGCGCACTCTAATTTCCACTCCCTCGCAACACCTGTACGTACCTACCTGCTCTCTCTCTCTCTCTCTCTCCCTCTCTCTGGTAAACACTCCCATCAACTCTATAATTCTTACTACAGTTAGAAGATTTTGCAAGATTATTTTTTATTTCCTTTTATCTCGGTATTTCAATTCTCTAACTATTTTAAAAAGGAAAACAAAAAAATTACACAAAATACTTGCGTGCATCGGCCGGGAATCGAACCCGGGCCTCCCGCGTGGCAGGCGAGAATTCTACCACTGAACCACCGATGCTTGGTAGTTCTGCTTTCTCAAGGTCATATTATTTTTATATATTTTATTTTATTTTATTATTATTATTATTATTATTATTACTTTTTTTTTTTATCGTTGGAATGAGAATAATGTTAAGAAGTGCTTATTTGCCGTAGTGTACTGATGTATAGTTTATTCTTACATAATTTTAAACTGAGGAAGACGAGAAGAGAATGATAAAGAAATAAAGAAACAAGAAGGAAAAAAATAAAAAGAATGAGGAAGGAGTAACAAAAAAGGATGAATGAAGGAAGGAAAGAAAAAAAAAGCCCAGAAAAAGAGCGCTTGAACACGAATCTCTCTCTCTCTCTCTCTCTCTCTCTCTCTCTCTCTCTCTCTCTCTCTCTCTCAGGTAGTAATCTCGTTCCAAATGGTGGTGTCTACGTGCAGGTGACCAGGTAGCGGGAAGCAGGGGAGCAGGAGGACAGGTGGGCCGGCAGGTAGAGGTGGATGTAGCGACAGGTGAGCAGCCACGTAACATACCTGTAGTCTGCTGGAGGTCATTATCTTCTTTCCTGACTCTTTCTCAGGTAATTCCCCGATGCTGCTGCCTTCGTAAATGATGAAATGGTGCAGAGCTGTCAGTGTTTAGAGAAATTTTAAAGTGATAATCTCAATGGATCATAAAACTGTACAGATCTGTCAGTGTTAAGAAAAATGATGAAGTTATATAGAACTGAACGAAACTTTAAATTGTATGTAGATCAGTAAATGTTAGAATAGATTAAAAAGTTATGTAGAACTGAGTAAATCTTTGAAGCTATATAGATCAATAAATATTAGAATAAATTATAAAGTTATATAGAACTGAATAAACCTTAAAATTATGCAGATCTCTCTATGAATATTAAAATAAATGATAAAGTTACATAGAAGTTAATAAATCTTAAAATAAATAATAATAAATAATTGTTGAAGTTATTTAATACTCTCAATAAATGTTAAACGTTGAGATAATATAGACCTATTAGTAAATGTTAAAATAAATGCTGAAAATATATAGGGCTGTCAATACATGTTAAAATATTAGAATTATTTAGAAATATTAGTCTCATTGTGTGTGTGTGTGTGTGTGTGTGTGTTTCAACTAGTACGTATATAGCTTGATTTGTATTCCTTCTTCCTTTAATCATAACATCAATCATCATTGTTTTTTTTTTCTTTCGTAACATAATCATCATCTTCACTTTTTTTCATTCTTTGTTATATTTATTATCAACTTTCTATTTTTTTTCTCTCAGCATCCTTCCTTGTTTTTTCCCCACGGGTCTTCTAATAAAGAAACTAAAAATTCAACGAAGTATTACTGAAAAAAAAAGAAAAAAAAAAAATCCGTGATGCTCATAAATTCACGACTTAATGTTTCTCCAGTACGATAATTTTCACAAAGGTACGTATTTTATTGGTCATTTGTAACTATTTTCGCATCACTTTTGAATTTATTATTTTAGCTGAGAGAGGAGGAAAGGAAAGGAATAAAAATAAAGGGTAAGATCTCTCTCTCTCTCTCTCTCTCTCTCTCTCTCTCTCTCTCTCTCTCTCTCTCTCTCTCTCTCTCTCTCTCTCTCTCTCTCTCTCTCTCTCTCTCTCTGGGAGGGAAGAAGCGCCTTCCCATTGCCCGAGGCTGGGACTTCCCCGTGTGTGTGTGTGTGTGTGTGTGTGTGTGTGTGTGTGTGTGTGTGTAATGCTGCACATATGACCTTGACACACCTTGACTTGGTGCATTCTGTGTGTGTGTGTGTGTGTGTGTGTGTGTGTTTGCAAGCTGAAGCAATAGAACACTCACCCTTGCACGAGAGAGAGAGAGAGAGAGAGAGAGAGAGAGAGAGAGAGAGAGAGAGAGAGAGAGAGAGAGAGAGAGAGAGAGAGAGAGAGAGAATAAAGAAAATGAGATAATTCCTCTTACTCTGAGTGGATGCAGAGAAGCAGCTGGTGTCGGAGGGAGGAAAGAAGGAGAGAAGAAGAGAGAGAGAAGAGAAGGAAGAGGAAGAGAAGTATTTTGAATGAAGGACGGAAAGAAACAACATTCATGAAAAGCACAAAGGTGAAAAATTAATGAATAAAAATAAAAATGATAAAGACAGGAAGGGGAGGAGGAGGAGGAGGGAGGAGGAGGAGGAGGGGAAGAGAACTGAAATGCGAGGAAAAAAATGACATGATAAGTAATGGAAGATGATGATAGGGAGGATAATGAAGGTGACAGGTGAGAGATAAGACGGTGAAGGATGATTGTACAGGAAGAGAAGATGATGCGATACACAGGGAAGGTGAATAAGAAAGAGAAGATAGTAAGAAGATAAAAAAAATAAAATAAATAGAAAATATATATATATATATATATATATATATATATATATATATATATATATATATATATATATATATATATATATATATTTATATATATATATATATAAAATAGATGCTGATGCTGGTGATGATGCTGCTGATGATGATGATGATGGTGATGATGATGATGATGCGAGACGTAAACAAGATGGATAAGAAACAAAGATGGTAAGATATTAAAATGATAAAGAATAAAAAAAAAAGAATGTCATGTTATGTTTATGTTGAAAAAAAAAAAAAAATGGTGGGCTGTTGATAATAATAGAACAGGTATGTGGGAGAAGAAATAGAGAATAAAAATAGATAGTAGATGAATGCAGAAGATAAGAAAAACAGTAGGCCTAGATATTACCAAAAAAAAAAAAGAGAAAGGGAAGAAAGAAAGAAAGAAAGAAAAGAAAAGATAGTGCAAGATAATGATTCTTTCTCTCTTTTTTTTTTTCAATTTTCCTTTGTATTTCTATGAGAGAAACCCTTCCTTCGTTATTTTATTGTATTATGTATATTTATTTTTTCTCATGAATTTTGAAGATAATAAGCTTCTTTTCCTTCTTTTTTTTTCTATTTTCAACTTTCTAGCGATTAATTTTTCCCTTGTCTTTTTATCTATTTAATTTTCATTTATATTTATCAATCGTATTTTTTGTTTACAGTGTACTTCGATTTATTATTATTATTGTTATTATTATTATCATTATTATTATTATTATTATTATTATTATTATTATTATTATTATTATTATTATGTATTTATTTATTTATCTGATATTTTTTTTTGTTCACCTGTAATTACCGTCACATCCTACTGGACAAGTTCGAAAAAGTTACTTGGCATCACCACAACAATCTCCCTGGGGGAAACTATACTAGGAAAAAAGCAAGGAAGGGAAAGCGTCTAGTGTGCGTTCATGTGTGTGTACGTCTATGTGAGTGAGTGTGTGTGTGTGTGTGTGTGTGTGTGTGTGTCATATCCTGTGTGATTGTGTCGATTTCTATGTTTTTTACGTCATTTCATTGTACTACGTCAAAAAAGCTTACATGTCAGCATCCGTGTTGCACTCATCTCTTGTTACAAAATCCCGGCCAGTCTGCGTCCACCTCTTGGTTTTCTGAGCAGCCTTTGATAAAACTTAAGAGTGGCGTCTTCTGATTCCTTGTCTACTGTCGTTATTCTTTTATTGTTGCTGTTTTGGTTTGGGTTTTATTTTGGTGCATTCCTTCTCTTCTGCAGACCGCTGGATGTGAGGGAGAAAGTGGTGTTGTCTGGGTTATCGTTCGCTTGTTTGTTTGTTTATTGGTTTATTGGTTTATTCGTTGCTTTACTTATTCATTCATTTATTTATTTATTCATTCATTCATTCATAACTACTACCACTTATTACTACTGCTGCTGCTACTACTACTACTACTACTACTACTACTACTACTTCTTTTACTACTACCTTTTTTCTTTTCTCTTTCCCCGCCTCTGGTCTAAAAATCTATCAGTAGTTAGGATTATTAGGGTGTCAGCAGGCCAGAGAGCATTTAACTGAAGGAAAACATTAAAAGCAGTGTAAAGAAGTGTATTTAATTTCTTTCTCTCTCTCTCTCTCTCTCTCTCTCTCTCTCTCTCTCTCTCTCTCTCTCTCTCTCTCTCTCTCTCTCTCTCTCTCTCTCTCTGTCAATCTTAAGTTCCCTGTTTAGGTAAGAATATATTATATGTCAGTTTGTAAGATAATCAGCTGATCAGGAACTTTAAACTGCAGGAAGACGCAAAGAACAGTGTAATGGAGTGCGTTTAGTTTTTATATGTAGTTTTTATTCTCTCTCTGTCAGTCTTAAGCCTTCTAACCTGGTAAGAATCTACTAATTGTAAATATTTATAAGATTATCAGCAGATTGGGGGAGTTAAAGTGAGGGAAGATATTAATAACAGTGCTAGGATGTGTGTTTAGATTCGATAATATCTACTTTTTCTCTTTTCCATTGTTAAACCTGTAATCTGGTAAGAATCTATTAACTGTCAGTGTTTATAAGAAAATCAGCTGATCAAGGACTTTTTAAACTGAGAGAAGACATCAAACACAGTATAAGGAAGCGTTTTTATATATTTTTTCTTTTTTCCCCCTCTATCTCATTACCATGTCGTGTGGTCTCCATCGAATCAAGTTATGTGGGTATTAGTAGAAAATCAGCTAATCAAGGACTTTTAAACTGAGAGAAGACATCAAACACAGTATAAGGAATTGTTTTTACAGTTTTTTTTCTTTTTTTTCCCTCTATCTCATTACCAAGTCGTTTGGTCTCCATCGAATCAAGTTATGTGCCTATTAGCAGATCAGGACACAAAATAAAAGGACAGCGGACAGGGCAGCGTGGCATGTTCTCTCTTCCCCATGCATGTACCTGCTCACCTGGTGCTCTTTAACCTGCTGCCCCACCGCGCCTCGGACACCAGTATAGCAGGTTAGGTTAGGTTAGTTTACCCGCGGCGTAGCATTGGTGATACTGGAAAGTTCTGCGTCTTGCTTCAGCCTCTAGTGCGCTACATGTCTTCAGCTCGTGACGTCATCATTAAGGGGTTGTTTGGATCTTCTGCGGCTTGTGGTGATGGGTAATGCGTCTTTGGAGTTATGTTAAGTTAAGGCTGGGTTCGGTAAGGTTAGGTTAGGTTAGGTTAAATTAAAGTAGGTTAGATTAGATTAGGTTAGGTTAGGTTTGGTTAGGTTAGGTTAGGTTAGGTTAGGTTAGGTTAGGTTAAATTAAAGTAGGTTAGGTTAGATTAGGTTAGATCTGGCTGGGTTAGGTTAGGTTAGGGTTGATTAGGTTAGGTTAAGTTAATTTAGGTTAAGTTAAAGTAGGTTAGGTTAGGTTAGATTAGGTTAGGTCTGGCTGGGTTAGGTTAAGTTATGTTTGGGTGGGTTTGGTTGTGTTATGTTAGTTAAAGTTAGGTTAGGTTAGGTTAGGTTAAGTCTGGCTGGGTTAGATTAGGTTATGTTTGGGTGGGTTTGGTTGTGTTATGTTAGTTAAAGTTAGGTTAGATTTTTTTGCTTGTGGTTTCAATGTGGCTTGTGGTTTGTGGCTTGTGGTATTAATCACGGCGGAAGAAACTGCTTTGTAATCTACGTTTCTAAAGATAGCCAGTCATTCTTGCTGATGTGACTTGACGTTCTCTCTGTCGTGTGAACGGTTGACGGAGCTGAAGTAATGAGGATCTGAAGAAAGTCCGACTTTGTACTTTCTCTTCTCGCCTTTCCCATACGCCTACGTGACTTCTGGTGTGAACGCTAAAGGAAATTATCTTAAGAGTATTTTCAAAAGGAATCACGTACTTTTTTCTATACCTAACCTTACCTTACCTTACCTTCTTAAAATTTATCCTTACCTTACCCTAGACTACAAAATATTACATTACCTTATTTATTTTCTTGTCATTGTTATTTTTTTACATCACTCTACAAATAGAACTGAATGAAGGGAAGTTACAGTGTCATTGTAAGGGAATTGAATGCCTTATATACTATTTTTCCTCACCGTTGTCCTCTTGCATCCTGAACTTGACAAACAGGAGTAAAGGAAGTTGCAAGTTTTCTAAAGGGAATCCAGAGTCTTAATCCTCTCTTTCGCCATCGCCATCTTGCCTCCCGCCCCCCACGTCACAAACAGGACTCAAGTATTTCTAAAGAGGATTCAGTGCCTAATAGTTTTCCTAGTTACTTTCTTAATCATTTTCATTATTGTATGTCACTCGACGAACGTGATTAAGAGAAATGTGAAGGTGTCTTGTTCAGTGTCATTCTTGTGCTTCAGTTGACAGGTGTAATGAAGGAAATTCGAGGGTTTTCATTAAATTTCGTTCGTTTATCACTTGAGATATGCGACTGAAGGGAATGTGAAGGTTCTAGTCACTTTCGTACTCTTATACCGCTTAACAGATGTGAATGAAGGGAAATGTGAAAGTTCTAGTCATTTTCATCCTCGTATACGGCTTAAAAGATGTGAATGAAGGGAAATGTGAAGGTTTTTTAATAATTTTCATTCTCTTTTACCGCTTAACAGATGTGAATGAAGCGAATGTGAAGGTTTGTTGTCATTTTCATTCTTTAATACCAGTCGTGATGGTGAAAATATTTCTAAAGGGAACTCAATACCTTACAAATCTTCTTAGTCATTTTCCTGATGTCATATTCATTTTTGCATATCACCCGACGGACGTGACTGAAGGAAATTACTATGAAGGTGAAGGATGTTAGTCATTTTCACTCTCAGTACCACTCGTGAAGATGCAAATATTTCTAAAAGAACCTCAAAAACCTCAAAGCCTTAAAAAACAATTCCTAATCTTTCAGTTTCTTCCCTAGTCACTTTACTAATCATTTTCACTCTTGCATATCCCTCGACGAACACCACCGGAAGGAATGCAAAGTTTTTGAGTATTTTTTAAAGGGAAGTCATTGCCGTACATTCCTTTCGTCTGTGTCCGCTCACTGTGAAACCCAGGGAGTGTGTCGAGGGGCGGAAGTGACGCCATGGACAGACCGCCAACTCACTCCCTAGAACTGTACAGGTAAAATTAGACAGGAAGGCGGGAATCCCTCTCCTAAACCCACTCCTTCACCCCTATTTTCCTTCTTTTTTTTCTTTATTAACTCGTTGCCACTCCCTGATTTTAACTAATTCTTCATAAAAACTTTTTCTTGATCTTTTCCTTTTTTTCTTTCTGATAACTCTTTCTAACCAATATTTCTTAATTATTCCTCTCGTTTTACTTATTTATTTATTCATTTATTTTTACTAATTCGTCTTAAATCTACTCCTTGATCTTTTCACTTTATTTCTGCTAAGTCGATCTAAACGTCGCCTCTCCATTTTTTTTTTCATTTATCATTATCCACTTTCTCCTTCTCCAGTAACCTTTCTTTTCTTTTCTATCGCCTTTCTTTCTCACTCTCTGATCTTCCTCTTCTCTCTTTTCACTAATTTCACCTCAGTTTCCCTGGGGCTTTCTTTTCCTTTCTATCTTCTTTCTTTCCTCCGCTTGTTATGAACCTGTTCTCTAATCTTCCTCTTCCTTCTTCTTCTTTTCAATATGCATCTTCTTCAGTTTCAACAGTCTTTTTTTTTTGTATTTTATTTTTTTCCTCTTAATTTACTCTCTTTTCCAGCTCTCCTTCTTTAGTTGATCTTTTGTTTCCTCCTTACTTTTTTCTTTTCCAGCTCGTCTAATCTTTATTTTTTCTCTCTTTTCTTCGTTATTTTTCTCTCTCCTCCAGCCCTCTTGATTAATCTCTTCACTTCCAAATCTTACTTTTTTCTCTCTCTCTCTCTTAATTTCCTCCTCTCTTTCCTGTGTTTCCTGTTCTCTTCTTTCGGTCTCCACTTTTTTTTCTCTTTCTTTTCCTCCTCTCTTCTGTTTTTTACCTCTCTTCTTTCCTTCTCCCTCTCACCCTCCTTTATCACCTCCATCAGTTCTAACTTATCTTCTTAACTTTCCTTTCTTCTTTCTTTCTTTGTTCTCTCCTTCACTCTTCCTTCCCATCTTCCGCTGCCCTCAATTCCCACACTTCTCCTCCTTCTTCGTCTTTCCTATATTAATTTTCTCTCAATTTTCCTAATTCCTTTTCTTTCTTTCTTTTTTTCTTTCTTTATTTCTTTGTCTTCTTCACTTCCCATTTTCCAAAGTCCTAAACTCCTACGCTTCTTTTTCTTTTCTCCATTCCTTCCCCTTTCTCAACCTTCCTAACTTGTCTCCCTAACTTTCTTCTCCCTTATTTCTTTGTCCTCTTTTTCTTCACCTTCCTTTACTCTCAACCTCTTCCCTCCATCATCTACCTTCCCTTGTCCTCTCCTCTCCTCCTCTCTACCTACATCTTTCCTCATTCCCTCACCTCCTTTTATCATCTCTCCTCTCCTCCTCCTCCTCCTTTTCCAGTCTTTCCTCCCCACGTGTTAGCCATAAACAGGTCATTGGTCCATCCTAGCAAAACTATCACGAGAATGAAATGTCTTGACTGTTAACTACTGAAACTACCGAGGAATTATTTAATTACGGTCATTAATATCGTTACGTAAGGTGTGTTAAAAGGATGGGTTATTTAACTAGGTGTTTGTTTTAGAGTAGATGGGTAGAGTGAAATTGTAAACCGAGTGATAGTGATGGGTAGAAAAAACGCAATGACGTAATGGGAGACTGAGGCGAACCAGTCGTAGATCAGGGTTATGTAAGAGAGAGAGAGAGAGAGAGAGAGAGAGAGAGAGAGAGAGAGAGAGAGAGAGAGAGAGAGAGAGAGAGATTACTACATCCAAGTCTTTTGTCCTCATTCATATTCCTCCATTCATCTCTCCTTCGTGCCTCCTTCTGTTTCATTTCTCCTCCATTTTTTGTCCTTTTAGTATTGTCTTCTTTTCCTTGTGTTTCTTCTTTCTCTCTTCATCTCATTTTCTTTTCCAGTTTTCTCGTTTTTCTCTTGTTCTCTTTTCCGTCTTTGTTCTTTATGATTTCTCCTCATTTCCCTTTTTTTTTGCCTTTATTTCTGCTTTTCTTTTTATTTTCTACCTTTCTTTTTATTTTCTACCTTTCTTTTTCTTCTTCCTTGTTGTGTTTCTTTTTTCCTTTCATCTATCCACCACTTTATCTAATCTGTTTAAGTCTTCACTGCATTTATCATATTTGTTTTCTCTTTCTTTTTTGTTTTCCTTCCTGTGATTCTTCTTCTTCTTCCCCTCTTCCATTCACCAATTTCATATGATTTACTTATGTCTACTGTATTTATTATCCTTCCTGCTTTCTTCCCATTCTTTATAAGGCGAAAAATGGAAAAGGAAGTAAAGAAAAGAGCAAGAAATGAAAGAGATACAAGGGACAATGAACCCGCAACCGTACCCACCAAGAAAAAGAAAGAAAAAAGAAGAAATAAAAAGAGGAAAAAAAATTGAGAAATCCATGATAAATTATATAATGAACAAGTTTCTTTTTTTTTTCTTATTCTTTTATTTTCATTTCTTTCGTGTGTGTGTGTGTGTGTGTGTGTGTGTGTGTGTGTGTGTGTTCATGGACATAAGCCACTCTTGGTTCTAAATGAGAGAGAGAAAAAATATATATACGATTTGTTGTTCATTAAGTTTTGGTTGCTAGTTATTATTTATTTATTTATTTATTTTTGTTTGTGACGTCAAGATGTTGATTAGATTATATGGTTACTCTCTCTCTCTCTCTCTCTCTCTCAACCTACTTGTTTAAATGTCCTTTTGCTATTAGTAATTGTTTTGATTTTGTAATTGTATGTGTGTGTGTGTGTGTGTGTGTGTGTGTGTGTGTGTGTGTGTGTGTGGTTTTGAGTTTGTATGTGCATGCGTGTGTATGTTGGTTCACGGTAAATCCCCGAAGAGTGTAAGAACTATCACATTCATGGCATTTCCTTAAATTGTGTGTGTGTGTGTGTGTGTGTGTGTGTGTGTGTGTGTGTGTGTGTGTGTGTGTGAACTCCCACTGACACGTACTAATTTCTAAATCACGCACACACACATACACAAAGACCCGACACACACACACACACACACACACACACACACACACACACACACACACACAAAGATCCCCCCCTACACACACACACACACAGAGAGAGAGAGAGAGAGAGAGAGAGAGAGAGAGAGAGAGAGAGAGCGTCGTCTGAGAAGGTAACTTTCTCCAGCCTTGTCTGTCTCCCTCTCTTCCTTAGTACCATCTCCCTCCCTCTCACTCTCTCCTCTCACCCCCCTTCCTCCCTCTCCCTCTCTCTGTCAACTGACCTTCCTCCCTCAATCGGGAATTTTCCCTTTAGGGCGAGAAGACAAGAAAAAGAGAGGTAAGAGCCACTGAAGAGAGAGAGAGAGAGAGAGAGAGAGAGAGAGAGAGAGAGACGCACTCATTATCAAGAAGAATAGTGATTTGTTTGTAAAAGAAGGGGAAAAATCACTTTGTTGTACTCTGTTTGTGTGTGTGTGTGTGTGTGTGTGTGTGTGTGTGTGTGTGTGTGTGACCTCACCCCCCCCCATACCAGCCTCCACTTCCTCTTCCTTCCTCTTTCTCCACCCTGTCCTCGTTCTTGTTTTGTCTCCTCTTCCTTCCTTCCTTCCTTCTTCTTCTTCTTCTTCTTCAAATTATTATTAGTATTATGCAGACAGACTGCTACTACTACTACTACTGCTAGTACTACTACTACTACCACTACTACTACTCTTCCTTCTTTTCCTCCTCCTAAGCTGTCGTATCATCTGCAATTCCTCTTTTTTGAATGAAACATGCAGGGAACTCCCCTCGTGACGTCAGCAGCTACCTGTGTGACGTAGGCAGGTGAACAGGTGAGGTGGGATGGTTGCAGGTAGAGAAAGAGAGAGAGAGGAGGCAGGGTAGGAGGGAGATGGGAGAGAGAGAGAAGAGGAGCGAGAGAATGGAATGATAGGTAGAAAATGGATGAGTGTAGGTGAAGGGGAAGAGGAGCGAGAGGATAGAATGGTAGGTATGGGAGAGAAGGGAGGGGTAAAGCAGAGGGGGAGAGAGGAAGCAAGAGAATGGAATGGTAGGTTGAGTAAAATTTAATGAAGTGTTTGTGTAATAGAGAAGGATGGTGATAAATTATAAGGGATAGATAGATAAGAAGCCGCTGTGTGTGCTTTTATATGTTCTCAAGGTAACAGCTACTGACGTCACCTAGAGAGAGAAAGAGAGAGAGAGAGAGAGAGAGAGAGAGAGAGAGAGAGAGAGAGAGAGAGAGAGAGAGAGAGAGAGAGAGAGAGGGGAGTACAAACACGTGGAAGATAGACTGTGTGTGTGTGTGTGTGTGTGTGTGTGTTATTGGGTGAGTTTGCTATCATTCCTGTAACTACTACTACTATTACTACTACTACTTCTACTACTACTACTACAACTACTACTAACAACATATTATATTTTACACCTACTTAGAAACCACTATTACTATTGTTCTTACCTTCTTTTTACTACTATTTTCACTACCACCACCACCACCACCACCACCACACACAAGGGCAATGGGACAGGCGGGGAGTGGAGCAGGAAATCGCGTTCAGCCTTAATAAAAAATGAGTAATAGTGAAGTTGTTACATTCAAGTTCTTCAGGTTACGAGATGCTCTACCTTGGCGGCGGGGACTCCCCTTAACGGTAGGTCAGCGCCTCCTTCACGCACTCTCTCTCACTCACTGTCAACTAGGAATGGGGAGGGGAAGGAGGAGGAGGAGTCTGATAATTGGAATAGTGGATGCAATAATGTAAGTGTAATAGTAAATGGAAAAAATAATAATAATAATAATGGTAATAATGATAAATATGACTTTTATTGCCTTTTTTCCTGGAAGCTATGCCTTTATTGGGTAAGAATCCATGGAGAGAGAGAGAGAGAGAGAGAGAGAGAGAGAGAGAGAGAGAGAGAGAGAGAGAGAGAGAGAGAGAGAGGGGGTCAAGGAGTCCTACATGGCTGGTATATACATTTACACACACACACACACACACACACACACAAAAGGAACCACAAAACAAATCAAAACAAACCTTCATACATTTTATTCCCTCATCTCACACAAACACACAAACACACACACACACACACACAATAACAATAATCTTTCCTTGATATAAAATTGATATAGAATACAAAATTATAACAAATCCCATCATATTTACAAACAGTTCTGTGTACAAGCACTGGAGACACCACTATACTGCATCCAGAAGGGAACACAATCGCCTGGTAGTAAAAAAAAATATTTACTCTGCTTGTCTCACAGCATGGTAACTCAAGAAACACTGAGGTGAAACACAAAGGGAAGAATATGAGACAAAAGTGGAAGGAAGAAAGGAAAGAAGGAAGAGAAACATAAGACAAATATTATTCTTTATCTCACTTGGTTTCACTGCAAATATTAAAGAGATGAAATACGAATGAAGGGAGAATATGAGACAAGAATGAATGAAGAAAGGAAGGAGGGCAGTAAGAGAAACATAACACAAATATTATTCACTGCAAATATCAGAGATGAAACACAAAAGAAGGAAGAATATGAGACAAGAGTAGAAAGAACTGAAGTAAGAGAAGCACAACATATATTATCCCTTATCTCACCTGGTATCACTGCAAATATTATCTCAGGTGTCATTATTTACACATAGCTGGCCTCATTTTATAGCTACTTATTTTATCTGTTTTCATTGTTATAACTGTGTCTCATGTAACATGAAACCAAGATATACAAGTGAGTGGGAATTTTCAAGGGAGGCAGCAGTAAATCAGGTCCCATCTCCATTCAATACACAAGCCTTAGTGATAATTCTACTAGCCAAGGTTCTGTTGTCTGTATTATTGCATTGCATGATACAGAACATTGAATATCACAAAGTAGCTGAATTTAAAAGTAGGTACATAGTTAGCTACTAGCATATTGCATTTATCTAACAGCATATTGTCAGTATGAATACTTCCACAGGTAATCTATTCCATTAAATTACCAACCTATAGAGTACAGTTCAACTTTTAACCCTTTGACTGCCACATGGTACACCTTTCCCTAATTACCAGTCACTCTGAGACTTCACAGCCACATCCAATCTCTGAACTGGAAAGAAATTGCAAAATGTATTCTTTTTCATTGCTAACTTTCTTGTGGATGTTTGTAAAGACTTCACACATTGCTTCTGGTGCTGCTAATTCTTTCATGTCCCAGTGGAAGGGTTAAGCTAAAGTAAATTATTGTCACAGAAAACTTCAGGTGCATACAAGGAAAATAAAGCACAAAATAAACCTAACTATCACACATTACCAATCCATACCCATAAATGGATCTATCTATTTGAATATCAACTAAATGCAAACTGTACTGAGTTGGGTGACAAAAGTGTGAGATTGTGTTGGCTTCCTGCACACACCTGTATTCTCAAACGCTTTGCTCTCTCAACACGACAACTTTCAAAGGCCACAGAGAAGATTACTTGGGTTCTGTGGGTGTTTTATCTGAGTCCTGGTAGAGAATCCTTGCTAAACTGTCTCTAGAAACATGAAAACACCCTTGAAAGCCATAATTAACATCCACCACAGCATGTTAAAAGTAGTCAAGATAAGATGCCAAAATGTTTCCGAATGCAGGCCTTAGGTGCTGGTAATTCAGGTGAATGTGACTAAAGGAAAGTGAAACAGGCACGTAGGTACTTATTTGCATCTAAGTGTCAGGTGGTGATATCTGAGACTGTTTACTCATCATCACCACCATCATCATCATCATCATCATCATCATATCACCACCAATATCAAAGTGTAGTGTCAGGTGATGATATCTGAGACTGTTTGGTTACTCATCATCATCATCATCATCATCATCATCACCAATATCAAAGTGTAGAGTCAGGTGATAATATCCAAGACTGCTTACTCATCATCATCACTGTCATCATCATAATCTTGTGTAACATCCTCACTCTCCCCACATGTTGACTTACTGTAAACATGAATGCAGTTATGTAAAGTGAATGAGGCACAAATTTCAAACAGGTAGCAAACACATCACAGCAGAAATGCATATTAGATTAGACTCCAGAATACACATATCCCAGATACAATATATTTTTAACACTGGCTGGAGTGAGGCAGATTTGGGTGAGCAGGGCATCAGGAATCACAGGAATGAATCACTGAAGGAATGTGTTAGGAAGAATTAACTTGGAGATTCCTTGTTATAATTCACTGACAAGATTCACAATGGCATAGAATCAGAAATGGAAAAGATTCTTTAACTACAAAAATTGCTCTGTAACAGGGTTTTAATTCATTGTCATTGTCTAGTATTGCTCATATTTGTCTTTTCAGATTTTTTATGATTGGTTTTAAAAGATCCCCTCCCAAACCATATTTCCAGCAAAATTAAGTTAAGAATTGCTGTCCGAGAGGGTCGTAATTAATTTTGTCACTCTACATTATTGCTTGGATTTGCCTGGACTTTGATGCCTTTTGGTGTCACGTGAATCATCGGTGTAGTTGGGAATGAAGACTAAAATGCTCTGTATGTTTGGCAAATATGAATCCATGACAAGATTAATGGTTGATGTGGCTGAAAAATATAATTCCTTAACTTTACACAAGTGCACCTAAATACATAAATTATGACACACTAGCTAAGGCAGAAATTTAATTATTTAATATTTTGTGAAGAATGAGCATGGCACACAGCATCTTCTACAAATGGCACACTGGAATATAAATGCTCCCTGTATGATCAGTCAGCGTACGTGGTCTTAAACTAATCATACTAATCATACACACCATGACCAGGCATTTCAGGGAGCCATAAGTAAGGATTTAGTACGATTCACAACTTCTGCCGTCAAATCTTTCTTTAGTGGCTCCCCTTCTTCCTCCTCCTCATCCTCATCTTCCCCTTCCTTGGGCAGAGAGCACTGTCCACTCGCCACCAGCTCTTGGTACTGCTTCTGTGCCTCTGGCATGAGCTGCATCAGGCGCTGGAATATGTCCTGCCGAGACCCAGAATGACAAACTTGTGTAATTACTATAGACACTTTCATACACAAACAATGTAATGGAAATAGGTGTCATATTTTATTATATGCATTGGCAAAGGGATGGTACTAGTGTTACTCATTCTAGATCTCAGCTCCATTCTCTGCCATATTTATATTCCCAGTACTTGTTTTAAAGCTTGGTGAATCTATGCATGGCCAGTTGTCCTAGATAAATCCTGGCAGTGATCAAGATTCAAACTCGAGACTTCTTGCATTCTAGTCACACGTGCTTCCCTCTGAACTACTGAGCTCCCCATGCAAAACTAGATAAGTTTAATCATCTTCATACACAAACAGACACATGGACAGGCTTAGAGATTTTTATATATAAAGACTGTGGAAAATAATCTTAATGCATGATAAAACTGTAAACTTCATGAGAAATTAAAGAAAAAGAGGCACTTCAAATATTACCTCTGGAAAGAAAGAGATTATACTTTGACTTCCCTATAGTACTTATGAAGAAAGCTAAAAAATAGTCATCATTGTTTTTGCAGCACCATGAACCAGACCTAACCTGCCAGTATAACCTGCCTATTAACCTGTCAATATAACCTGCTGCCTGCCAACCTGTCAATCTTCCCTGCTGCCTGCTAACCTCCCAATATAACCTGCTGCCAGATAACCTGCTGCTTGCTACACTGCCAATATACCCTGCAGCCTGCTAACCTGCCAATATAACTTGGAGCCTGTTAACCTGCCAATATAACCTGCTGCCTGCTAATCCACCAGTATAACCTGCTGCCTGATAACCTGTAAATATAACCTGTTGCCTGATAACCTGCAAATATAACCTGCTGCCTATTAACCTGCCAATATACCCTGCTGCTTACCTGGGCCCCTTGGTAGTTGATGATGCCAAAACAGCTCACTTTCCTGCTGCTCTTGCGACACAGGTACTTCATCTCCTTGGTGGACAGAGCAAACACCACCGGCACCTTCAGTTTCTCTGCCTGATTGAGCAGCTTCTCCACAGCGTCATCCAGTGAGCCTGAGGGAGAGGCAAGGGAAGGCAGATGGCATACAAATTACTCATACTTGTGTAATGGTGTTTAATCCTGTCACTGCTATTTGGTGTGTCTTTCTTTAATCACCGACCACTCTGAGACGTCTTTTTTTGTTCTACAGCCACGTGCTAACATTGCCCTGGCTAGATATTGCAAGATGTATTCTTTTATGCCTTTTTTTCTTGTAGATGATTATAAAGATTTCATACATTGCTTTTAGTGCTGTGAAAAGGTTAATACAATTTGAATATATCTATCTATGGCCCAGAAAAAGCACCACACACTCACACTCACACACCATTCACACTCGTAGCCCCGTCAGCCCCCTGGTGTAAAGGGACAGTCTCGTGGACCATCCTACTACACCATCAAATATACAATGATATTACAGTATTTCCTACCTGGCCCTTCACACTGCTGTATGTTTGGCGCCATGATGACACAGCTCATCTTGCCCATCAGCTTGGTCGTCTCCTTCAGGCCACACACGTAACGCTTCCTGCAGTAATCAGGCTGTTAGTGCTGAGTCATTAGGGACTTTTAAAAGAAGATTAGACAGATTTATGGATGGGGATGACAGGTGGAATTCAGTAGGTGTGTCTTGTAGAGGAACTGCCACATGTCAGTTTGATGACTTCTTGCAGCTTGCCTTGCTTAACACAAGGTAGATCCTCCAGTGTGCAAATATTACCCTGAGTCTGGCCAGTAAAGCATGTCATGTATTTAAAGTTGTCAGAAATATTATAGCCTGATGATCCTATGGTGTTCCACTCTTACTGGCTTACATGTACAATATTGTATTCATTTACTCAACCAGCTGTCTGTTCTCATGTCTTTTCTTTGAAGCTCTGGGCTGATGTCTGTTAGTTGACTTGGATGATTTGCTACTCAGGACATCAACTTTCATTTTTCATGTTCATGTCAAGCAGCAGGGACAGACCAGCCTGCTGGCTGTGTGCTGCTTCCCTTGTGCTCTTGTGTAAGTCAGTACTGGATTATTTTTACCTCTCTCACTTCATAATTGCATGGATCTGCTATAGTTAACTGATGCCACCTTGCTAAGCTGTGTGGATAGGTAAAACTTTTTTCCATTTTCAGTCATGTTCCTCATCAGAATCTCAGTTATCTGTGAACGGTTTAAAGTAATGGTCCTTAAACTCTGCTGCTTAGTGGTGCATGAAAGGCACATCTTAGAGTTTGACAGCACACCAGCCCTGCAGTCAGTGTTGTGCTGGCCTGCTAAATGGCACAAATGTAAGAACATATACCTACCTATGAAAATAAGGCAGCACATTTTGGCGATAGTATGGCAGACAGCTAATAAATCATTTAAAGAGAACAATAATAATTCCATTCCCACCTTATGCGTGCCTTGGTGGGGTCACGCTGGTAGTGGCGCTTCTGGAAGGCCATGAGGGTTGAGATGAGTTCCTTGGCCACAGCATTGACTTCTGGAGTGACCACCTGATGACAGTACCTGCAGGGAGCCAAGACTGTGCTGGAGTGTTCAGGGTAAATACTAATTGTTTGTTGATAATGATGCACTATCTCTATATATTACAAGTGTAGAAAAGTACTATTTATGTTTGCACACTAATGCAAATATCTAGCAAAATATATTTTTTCTATCTATCTATATATCAGGCCAGTAATCCCACATGGGGTGACTCAAAGCAACACACTCACACACAAGCCATTCACACTCTTAACTCCCATCTTAATGAAATAAAAGCTAATGATAAATACGTGAGCAAAAATCCTCAGAAACAGTCATATTGCAAAAAGTGAAGCAAAAATCAATGAGAAGAGAACCTTAGGGATTATGGATACTTACTCTCTGGGTCCACTTGGCTTGCTTTGTGCCTTTAGCATTTCAATGAGCTCTGATGCTTTCTTTACTACCAGTGGATCATCTGCTAGAAGTTTTAATTGAGCAGGAGAGTGGGAAGACTTGGGTTCATCTGTGGACTGCTGACTGCCTGACTTTCCCTCTGTGTTTGCGTCCTTCATCTCTGAGTTGCTGGTCTTGTCTGGTGCTGGAGTGCTGTCTTCCATGATGGGTTCCTGGATGCCCCTAATCTTCCATATGATTTTAGATTTATCATCACCTTCTGGAGCCTTCATTACTTGGGGCTTTATATTTGGTGATGTTTTATTGGAGTTTTTATTTTCTTTGTTTTCATCATAATCTTCATTTCTCCCGTCACTCTTTTCTTGGTCAGATTCTTGTTTTTCTTTGTCCTTGTCTTTACCTGGCCTTCTCTCACCTTCCTCCTTGTCTGTCTCTGTTTTAGTGGCACTGTTGAGTGAATTTGTCGCATCATCTCCCTCCATGCTTTTTGCTTCAACAGATTCTTGGGTTTTATTTTCCAGTCTTGTCTCATTTTCTGTTGTGGTACAAGGTGGTTCATTTGTATCACAGTCTGCTACAGCATCTTTTATCACTGTGGAGTTCTCATTCTCATTATTTGTTGTAGATAATGGTTCTAAAACTTCCTGTTGTTGCTCTTGTTGTCTGGCATTAGCCTCTGTCATTATGGAGAGAAGAATGTAAGTCATAGAATTTTCAGTACTATAAATAAAAAAATTTATTTCTTACTTTAAATTAAGTTTATATATTAAGCTACAAACACTCTTAGGAAATTAATCTACAATAAATGCTCTTTAACTTGAATGTCTTCATTTGTATTAAACTGGTGTATTTTAGCGAGCAAGAGCAACACTCACGTGCAAGTAACAGCTGCAGCGCCAGTGTCTCCCGCTGCCGCTTCTCTATCTTGCATTTCATCACACGGGATATCTTTTTCTTCTTTGGTTTCTTTGCATTTATCTTGCCTCGCTTTGCTACAACTCCTGCCACCTGCAATGGTGAGTCATGAATTGAGGTGATGTTAAAGTGTGGCTAAGTATATGTAAAGGCGTCTAAAGATAGCTTTGCTGGAATGCTTAAGTTCTCACCTTGGGTAGGGCAGCAGTCCCTGGTTTTCTAGAAGGAAATTCATCCTCTCTATCATCCTTCCTCTTGGTAGGTGAATATTTCTATGGGGGAAAGAATAAAGTTGTAGGATGCACACACTTACATATAAACATCAATTAAAAAGCAAATACTTTAACATATAATCATAAGAAAGCTAAACAAAAGACTGCAATTAGGGCCCTTTTTCACTGTACATGATTCTGTGATTGGTATAGCATTACAACTGAATGTGTAAAGTTTACCTCCTCTAAATAAGCTGCCTCTCTCTTCTTATTCTTCCTACACTTTGCAGCGAGGGCTTGGAGGTTGAGCATCAGTGGATCTTTGGTTCTGATTTGCTTCTTTGGAGGTGCTGCATCCACCCGGGTGTTGGCTGAAGGCTCACTGTGTCTTGTGTCCTGCTTTGTCACCTTTTTGGCTTTTGCCGAGAGAAGAGCTTTCCTGTAGGTAACCGCAGACTCCTCTAAACCATCATCATTATCATCATCACTGGCATTTACTGGTAGAAGGCCTGAGAGCAAGTCATCACCCTTTAGTCGTACTTTTTGTGATGACGTGGTGACCCTGGCAGTAGGTTTGTTTTCTGAGCTCTGTGAGACATCAGTGGTCGTCTGAAGGCTTGGTGAGGCCTGGGGGTCACTGGTGCGTGGTGGAAGGCTTGATGGTGAGTCTCGGTGAGTGTCTGTGTGTGATGGAAGGCTTGTGTGAGCTTGAGGGATGTCTCTCTTAGTCACCTTTCTTTGCATTTGTAACGATGGGTATTCCTCTAAGGTTAAGTTAATTTGGGAGGAAGGTCGTGTTGATGCCTTGCTTGTTGCCTGTGTCTTCTCCAGGAACACTGATGATATGACTGAAACCTTTGTGTCCCTAGATGCCATGCGGGCTTGGAGACACTTCATTTCTCTCTTCTTTATCTTCTCTTCCTTTTTCATAAGTTTAAAAGCCAGCTTCTTCTGTAAGGCTTCTTCACTTAGAGGCTTTGCTGCTGCTGATGCTGTTGCTGTGGTGGTGCTGGTGGAGGTGGTAGCTGCTTTTGGATTAGTTCTTATTTCCTTTTTATCACTACTGCAGTTTGCCAGACTCGTCACTCTTGTTGGCCTTGGCTTTTTCTTTTCCTTCTGACTTGGTCTGAGTGCCTTTGTGTCTTTCCTAACTGCACCTTCAGATATCTCCTGTGTGGATGTGGAATTTGCACCTTTAGTTTTTGACAAATCCACCACATATTTCTTTTTGCTGATATTCTCTTGGTTCTCTTTTGTCCTATCATTCTGGGATGGCTTGTCTGGCAGGACTCTACCATGCTTGTTACCATCACCTCTAACAAGTTTCGGAAACTGAGGAGAGCCTTCTAACTCCTCTTCAGGTTTAATTCTGGGTTTTTTTACTTTATTTTTCTTTTCTCCTATTACCTGCCACTGGAAAAGATCTGAGTCATTATGTGTGGAGTTTTGCTTGGTGGCTTGAGTGGCCTCCTCCTGGTTTTGTATCCCATGAGTTTCTTTGAACTCAGTGTTCATGGCAGTTTTTGCATAACTCTTCTGGCTTCTTAGTTCTCTATCATACTCATTAATCTTGTCTTTAGGAAGGTTTGACTCTTTACTTTCTGGTGCACTGTTATCATCATGGGAATCTGTTTCTACTTTTTTTCGTTGAGTGTGAGATGACGGTTTTGTCTTGACACAATTTTCAGGGGTCTTAGAGTTTCCGTCTGCAATCCGTGACCTTACAGAGTCACTGGCAGATTGTTCTGATGTACTTCTTTCTTGCCATGCGTGTCCAGGGATGTTTCTAGATCTCTTTGTGGAAGAGTCTGTACTTTTTGGCCTCACAGGTGCATCTCCATTGTGTTCTGATGTACTCCTTTCTTGCCATGTCTTTGGATTTTTTCTTTGAGATTTCAAAGGGGAACTTGTTTCTGTAGTTTTGGGCCTCATAAAAGCATCTGCTGTCTGCTCTGCCATTCCTCTGTCTTGCCATGGATTTTTTGTGAAAAATTTTGTTGGGGAACTTTCATTGCTCTTTTTAACCCAAGGATTACTATCTCTCTTTTCTGTTTCAGATGGTTTGCTGTTTTTCTCAGGGGTCTTGTAGAGAGGTAATGACTCACCCAGTGTTGGCCAGTGACTGTCATTGCTGAAGGAGAAATCTTGTTTGACTGACTTTGCTTCAGGTACACTTGCACTATTTACAGGTTGTTTGCTCTTCAGTATCTTCGTATAGCTGTAAGACGGCTTGGGTGTTGTGAATTTATTCCTGATGTGTAATTCAAGGTTCTCAGCGACTGGTCTTGGTTTCCCTTTGCCTCGCTGTGGAGTGTGCCTTTCACCTTGGTTCATTTCAATGCCACTCTCATGTCTAGTAAGGTCTTGTGTCTGACTGTCCCTCTGATCACCAAACACCTCTTTTGGCCGCCTCCATGAATCATTTGGTGCCCGTGAACCAGATGCTACTCCTCGCTCCCCTCGCAAAGGAGAACTCTTGGGAACAGAAGGGTTGGGTCCTGCACTGGATGGCTTGTGTGTGCCAGCTGAGGACTTGGTGAGCTGAGCATGACTGGTGTTTTCCTTTGGCTCAATGTTAACCATGTTTGTGGAATCAGGAGTCTGGCATCCTCTGGGGACAAACTCCGGAACATCTGGTGATAACATGATCTGTAAAATGAAGATGCTTATATGGAGATGTTTTGCACGTTTTCAGAAAGCAGAAAGATATGTATTATTCATTTATTCTGACACATTCTATATATACTTTATAATAGATTAGTGTCAGCATTTCTCAAGACTTTCTCCTTTTGATAATGTAGAAAGCTTGTTAATCTGTCATTAGAAGCTTAAAATCATTCTTGAAAACCCATGTCACTTCAACTAGAGCCTTATGAAACTTGTGGCTCTCTAACCACGACTAATTCCGAAGGTCACAGAGATGATTGGCCGAGTTCTTAAGACTGTCTCTTTTAAATAAGGTAGAAATCTTGTTAATCTGTCACTGAAATCGTAAAAACATCCTTAAAACCAAGAGCCTTATATAAATGTTGTCAATTTGTCACTAGAACTTTACAATCACCCTTAAAACCCGTGTAGCTTCTGTGGCGCAGAAGTATTTCAGAATATGTCCCTTCATTACGTAGCGACTTTCCCATTTCCGAGCAAACCCACACTAGCATGATTCCAACCCCCACCAGCAGCCAGCACTCACCACCACCACACGCCACGCCAGCACACGCCACTACCACGGCCTGTGACACTTACCCAGGCCTGGACACTCAGCGTAAGATAAGTGGGGTGGCCACAACATGCGAAGGGTCCTCTGTGATGTAAACACGGGATGTAAACACACCAGGGGGCGCTGGGCTAAATGTAAAATAAATGTTTCGTACATTACTGTGTGAGAAATACATGAATTATACAGTAAATAGTGGATCAAATATTAATTAGTGGATTAAGGAAAGAAATAAATATTTAGGTATAAATGATAAGCAGAGGCGCTAACCTAAAGTGTTTAGCATTAACATGTGAGAAATACATGGATTATTCAGTAAATAATAGCTTATGAAATATCAATTAGGCTAGTAGGATGAGAAAAGAAAGATTTAGGGAAAATGCTAAAATGTGAAGTTAAAGAATGTAGAAATTTACAAGTAACTAAACAAGAAAATAAGATAAAAATAATTCTAATACCAGTTTATTCTATCCCTAACACCAAAATGGATAAAAAATAAACAAATATGTAAATGATGGGCAGAGGTGGATTGATGCCAGTTTGTAGTAGCCAGCGGTCTCTGTTGGCGTTGCATTCAAAACTGTCTTTGTGTCCGTGGCGGACCTGAAGACGGTGGAAAACACGCACTGGACTGGTAATTCATCGTGAAATTACCCGATTATGTGAGATTTTAAGGTAGGTGCCATGATGTTTTTATAGCTGTGTGTATTGTAACGAGAAAACAACTGGGCTTTGTACATAGTTAAGTGGCAGTTGCTGGATAAGTATGCGTCTAATGAGTGGGGCGGGGGGAGAGGGAGGGTGTGCGAGGTGATGAGCGAACTTTTTTTTTTTTTGTAGGAAGGACACTGGCCAAGGGCAACAAAAATCCAATAAAAAAAAATATGCCCACTGAAATGCCAGTCCCATAAAAGGGTCAAAGCAGTGGTCAAAAATTGATGAATAAGTGTCTTGAAACCTCCCTCTTAAAGGAATTCAAGTCATAGGAAGGTGGAAATACAGAAGCAGGCAGGGAGTTCCAGAGTTTACCAGAGAAAGGGATGAATGATTGAGAATACTGGTTAACTCTTGCGTTAGAGAGGTGGACAGAATAGGAGTGAGAGAAAGAAGAAAGTCTTGTGCAGCGAGGTCGCGGAAGGAGGGGAGGCATGCAGTTAGCAAGATCAGAAGAGCAGTTAGCATGAAAATAGCGGTAGAAGACAGCTAGATATGCAACATTGCGGCGGTGAGAGAGAGGCTGAAGACAGTCAGTTAGAGGAGAAAAGTTGATGAGACGAAAAGCTTTTGATTCTACCCTGTCTAGAAGAGCAGTATGAGTGGAACCCCCCAGACATGTGAAGCATAATCCATACATGGACGGATAAGGCCCTTGTACAGAGTTAGCAGCTGGGGGAGTGAGAAAAACTGGCGGAGACGTCTCAGAACACCTAACTTCATAGAAGCTGTTTTAGCTAGAGAGCTGTTTTAGCTAGAATTAACACCGGAATGGCAAAGCAGATGACAGCCTTACCTGTCACTGCTCCTGCCTGTCTGCTGGCACCTGTACATCTGTTAGCCTTAATATATGTCTTGGTGTTGCTCGTCTTCCGAAAATACAGGTAGAAAGCGCAAGTGGACGGATCTTTTTGCCACCTACCTCCTACGTAACAGTATTATGGCTGTGTTATAGCAGGTAGAGGCTAAGTACTAGTAACCTTAGGGAAATGTAATGTGTTATTATGGCTCTTTTTGCCACCTACCTTCAACGTAACAGTATTATGGCTGTGTTATAGGAGGTAGTGGCTAAGTACTAGTAACCTTATTGTGTTGTTATTATGAGGCGCTACCGTAATTAGTATTATTATTTATTGTTGTTTTTGTTTGCAATAGATCTTAATTGTAACCTTATGTTTATAGTGCAGTAATTCCATTAAGAAAGATCATACTATCTTTGTAAATGTTGACAACAATGTAAATAAAATAACAAGACAAAGATAAAGACAAAGCGACAATAAAAGAAAGAAAAAAAGAAAGAAAAAAAAAACTACAATAGATGCCCGTATCTGCTTACCTTATAAACAATATGATGAGCTTACTGAGTGCATGTGGGTCTGGAGCTGTCAAGTAGAACAAGATAACGATGCTCCTAAGTTCATAATCGTCTCAAACTAGATCGAGGCTTTTAAAGAAATGACCATTACAATAAGTGCCTGTATCTGCTTACTGTATAAAGGTTATGATTAAATGATGCATGTGTTTTGGATCTGAAGGATAAAATAACAACAATATATCAGATCAGCTCACGTTAGATCGAAAATGAGCATTACAGTGAGTGCCTGTATTTGCTTACCTTATAAAGAGCATGTTAAGCTGATGAACGCATGTGGGTTTGAGTCTGTGGGGTAGAGTAACACAACGGTGCTCTTAAGGTTCATCAGATCGCCTTACGTTGATTCGAAGCTTCAGGTCGAGACTAGAACGCCCCCAATTTTAGCAGTGATGCAAACTTTTTCACTTTCTGCCGTCTGATGGTGTATTTTTCCGGGGTTTAAAGAGGTTTTGTATAGACTGGAGTAAAATTTGATGTTTTGATATACGAAAACTATTGCTATGAATTTAAATTCTTCAAAATTAAGTTGCAAAGGCCAGAAAAAATACGCCAGACATTGAATAACTATTACCTTTATTGCCATTATGTGCCCCGACCCTTGATCGCGGAGTGTTAATGCTTATACAATCACACAATGGCCTATTGTAATTAAGTGTGAATGGGTCCCTTGACTTAATGTGTAGTTATGCTTAATGGAGGTTTCATTGACGATAGATTTGACTGTTTTAATATTTTCGACTGAGTTTTCTTATTTATTTATTTATTTTTAGACGATCAGAGAGAGAGAGAGAGAGAGAGAGAGAGAGAGAGAGAGAGAGAGAGAGAGAGAGAGAGAGAGAGAGATGTGCGGGCAGATTATTGACACCTATAAAGACGAAACTGTTTGAGATACAAGAGGAACCAATTGAAGTGAATATGAGAAGAGCCTTCCACATTTTCCTCCCTCCTCTCGCTGCCTCGGAGAAGGTGGAGGAGAGGGAGAAAAAGGAGGAAGAGGAAGAAGAGGAGGTTAAGGAGGAGGAGGAGGAGGAGGAGAAGGAGAAATCTGCTTGAGGGGAAATAAGAGGAGATGATTGAGTCTGGGTTTTCCTCCTCCCGCACATGACAGAGGAGGAGGAGGAGGAGGAGGAGGAGGAAGAAGAGGGCAGCAGTTATATAAATAAATAAAAAAAAAAAAAAAAAGATTGATAGATTTGATGTAAAAAAATATCAGCAAAAGTCAAGATCAACTCTAGAGAGAGATAGATAGATAGATAGATAGATAGATAGATAGATAGAGAGAGAGAGAGAGAGAGAGAGAGAGAGAGAGAGAGAGAGAGAGAGAGAGAGAGAGAGAGAGAGAGAGAGAGAGTGTAATAAAGCAACACTATGAAAGCGAAACGAAAATACAAAACCAACAAAGACGCAGCACACACACACACACACACACACACACACACACGCACACACACACACACACACACACACTAGACGTCCCAGAAATACCAAAATACCTGTAGTTGCGCTTGTATAACATTCTCTGTTGGCTGACCTTATTTCATGGTGCCTTTGTGCTAGTGGGGGCTTCAGCTATAGTGGTGGTAATGGTGGTGGCGATGGTGGTGGTGGTGGTGGTGATGGTGGTGGTGAAGGAAGTTATGAATCAATAGAATTTCCTGTTTTTCCCTCCTTGAAGACAGTCCTGTTGTTGGGAGTGACAGGGGGTCCTTGCAAAGTTGAAGAATAGAGGTATAGAACGATAGGAAGGTAATGATGTAGATAAATATAAGAAATAACAGAAAAAAAAAGATAGAACGAGGAACTGATAAGATAACAGGGAAGTAGGAATACAGAAAAAAGAAAAAAAAAGAAAGAAGAGTGAGAAAGAAAAAAAAAAGAGAAAGTATAGGATGATAGGAAGGTAAGAATGTAGATAGGAATAAGAAAGAAAAAAGAAAATAAAACTAGAACAAGAATACGATAGGATAATAAAGAAGTAGAAATAAAAAACTAAAGGAAAAAAAGAAAGCTAAAAACAAGGAATAGGATAACAAGATAGGAGAAGGTATAGAATGAAAGGAAGTAGAAATTTATATAGGAAAAAAAATAAAAAAATAAATAAAATAAAATAAAACTAGAATATGGAATGGGATACGATAATAGGGAAATAGGAATACATAAAAATGAACAAAAGAAAATATAGAAGAATGAATTGGAGAAAAGATAGGAGAATGTAATGGAAAACTGGAATATAGATAAGTACAAGGAAGAAAAGAAAGACAAAATTTAAAACAAAGGAATAGGATAAGAAGACAGAAGAAACTATAGAATAACAGGCAAGAAATAGTAAAGATGGGAATACAGATAACGGGGAAAAAATAAGGAAGAAAGCTGGAACAAGGAATAGGAGAGGAAGAAAAAGATGAATAGGGAAAAAGAAGGAAAGGTGCACAGGGAAACAGATAAAGAAAAAAAGAATAAGGAATAAGATAGGAATAAAAGATGCATAAAACAATAAGAAAGGAGGAATAAGAATGGAAAAGAAGGAAAACATAGAAGAGAGGGAATGAGTAAGAATGGAATGAGAAGGAAAGGGGAAAAATTAAAAGAATAGAAATTATGATGAATAAAAAGGATTAGAAAGGAAGAAAGGAAAAAAGACAAGAGAGAGAGAGAGAGAGAGAGAGAGAGAGAGAGAGAGAGAGAGAGAGAGAGAGAGAGAGAGAGAGAGAGAGAGAGAATTATTATTATTCTGAAAATGAAGAGATCTCAAGGGAACTTTAGACGCGGTGAATTGCACACACACACACACACACACACACACACACACACACACACACACACACACACACACACACACACACACACACACACACACACACACACACACACACACACACACACACACACACACACACACACACAGCACTGGAGCAAATAAAGTAAAAAAAAAAAGAAAGAAAAATATCTTGGCCAGCGTTCCTCATTTTGCTTTTGAATCCCTGTAATATTTCTGCTGCAAGGACGACGCACACACACACATACACACACACATACACACACACACACACACACACACACGCAGGGGACACTTCCATTGTGTGTGTGTGTGTGTGTGTGTGTGTGTGTGTGTGTGTGTGTGTGTGTGTGTGTTAGTAATAGTAGGAGAGAATATATCTTGTAGTACCTTATTGAACTGGCTCTCGGCTTTGGCAGAGAGAGAGAGAGAGAGAGAGAGAGAGAGAGAGAGAGAGAGAGAGAGAGAGAGAGAGAGAGAGAGAGAGAGAGAGAGAGAGAGAGAGAGAGAGAGAGAGAGAGAGAGAGAGAGAGAGAGAGAGAGAGAGAGAGAGAGATCAACACACACACACACACACACACACGAAACAGACGACTAAATAAAAAGAAAAAAAAACTAAAGAAAAATAAAAACATCTGGTTATATTTGCACAGCTACAAGTACACTACAACTCTTCCTATTATGTGTCGCAAACTTATCATGTGTTAATCCAGTATTCATGTATGTATATTCGTGGAAATACTTGAGGGGGTGTTTGGGTGGGGGTGGGGGGACGAGTTGGCTCAAAGTTATGCTCGGATTAATTACCTCTTCTTGATACGACCACGTGGCGCAGGTGAGAGAGAGAGAGAGAGAGAGAGAGAGAGAGAGAGAGAGAGAGAGAGAGAGAGAGAGAGAGAGAGAGAGAGAGAGAGAGAGAGAGAGAATGCACACACTCACCTTTCTCAAATAGACACTCAGTGTTCGTTTTCTTTTATGAAGTGAAGGAGGAAAAGGAGGAGGAGGAAGAGGAGAAAGAGGGGGCGGAGGAAGAAGAAGAAGAGGAGGAGGAGGAGGAGGAGGAGGAGGAGGACACGAATTCTTTCTAGACTTGATATAATAAGCGATTTTTTTCCACAGAGAGAGAGAGAGAGAGAGAGAGAGAGAGAGAGAGAGAGAGAGAGAGAGAGAGAGAGAGAGAGAGAGAGAGAGAGAGAGAGAGAGATCCAGACAAGTAAATATGGAGTCCTATCATTTTAATATACACACTGCACTATTATTAACATTAAACACTGATGTCACTGTACTCTGTTATTTACCTCACTAATCCAATATGAATACAAAACATTTCCTGTGGTTACTTAATACAGGGAACAATATGACATACCTCTTAATGTTTCCCTTCCATAGTAATACATCCATTGCCACGTATATCATTGTTTCCTTCCATGGTAACATACAACATACCTATTAATTTCCTTCCTATAGTACCTAGATTGCCACGTATATCAGTATTTCCTCCTATTAACCCTTTCACTGCCACATGCTGCATCTTTCATTAAGCACAAACCACTCTGGGATTCTTATTTTCGTTCTACAGTTACGTTTAAATATCAATGTCTTTTAATCCCCCTTTTTATTCATATAGATGCTTGTGAAACATGTTGTATTGTCTATGCATTGCTGTGAATTGTTCTATATTGCAATGAAAGTGTTAAAAATATCAGTTTTTTTGCCATGTTAACGCTTGATATTATTTTTTCTCTCCTGGAGTTAAAAATATTGCTGTCTATTTTACCTGTTTCTGTTTTCATAATTAGGAATATCAGTTTTTTTGTCCACTTTTCTTGCTTTCAGTGACACTAATTTCCTCTCCTATATTTAGATTACTATCACCTTATTTTCCTCTCCTGTAATTATTAGGAATATAGATAACTGTTTTTTCTGTATTTTCATTTGCAACATTAATTTCCTCTCCCATTGGAAAGACTACCACTCTTATTACGCCACACTAGTAGTTTCTCCCGTATTGCATTCAGTGACACTACTTAATATCATCTCTTGTACGCAGAAACACGGCTAAATATACACCAATCTTCTTTCATACTTAGAAAATTTCCCAGCTAATACCCAAGTTTCATCATCCATAATTAAGAACGTTTCTCTCCCATAATGCAATCTGTACCATTAACCTCCTCCTCATTGCTACATAAACTATTCTTTTCTTCCACACTTAGAAAAACCGCCAACTTATACACCAGTTCCCTCATCCGTAACTAAGAATATCAGTTTTTTTCTCTCCCATAATGCAGTCTGTACCATTAACCTCCTCCTCATTGCTACATAAACTATTCTTTTCTTCCACACTTAGAAAAACCGCCAACTTATACACACCAACTCCCTCATCCGTAACTAAGAATATCAGTTTTTTTTCTTTCCCATAATGCAGTCTGTACCATTAACCTCCTCCTCATTGCTACATAAACTATTCTTTTCTTCCACACTTAGAAAAACCGCCAACTTATACACCAACTCCCTCATCCGTAACTAAGAATATCAGTTTTTTTTCTCTCCCATATTGCAATCTATACCATTAACCTCCTCCTCATTGCTACATAAACTATTCTTTTCTTCCACACTTAGAAAAACCGCCAACTTATACACCAGTTCCCTCATCCGTAACTAAGAATATCAGTTTTTTTTTTTTTTTCTCCCATATTGCAATCTATACCATTAACTTTCTCTTCACTGCTACAAACACTATTCTTTTCTTCCACACTTAGAAAAACCGCCAACTTATACACACCAGTTCCCTCATCCGTAACTAAGAATATCAGTTTTTTTTCTCCCATATTGCAATCTATACCATTAACTTTCTCTTCACTGCTACAAACACTATTCTTTTCTTCCACACTTAGAAAAACCGCCAACTTATACACCAACTCCCTCATCCGTAACTAAGAATATCATTTTTTTTTCTCCCATACCATTAACTTTCTCTTCACTGCTACAAACACTAGTCAGCCCTTCAGTACACAGATTGCTAACTAATGCAGCGTTCCCTCCCATGCCTCGGAAGGTTACTAGTGCAGCTTTACGGCCAAAGGGAAACCAGTGAGCCTGGCAATAAAGTCGGCAGGGCACGGCATGGGAAATGACTCCTAAAACTCAACATACCCTCTTAACGTGCCCGGACGATATTGCCGCTGGGAAAAAAAGGGAAAAAATAACAGGGGGAAAAAAAGTACAATTCACAGGAGACTTGTCAGGGTGAATGTGTTGTTAGTTGAGAATCTAGAGATGAAATGTGACGTTAGGTTAGGTTAGGTTCTGTTTGGTTTAAGTTAGATTTAGTTAGGTACGGTTAGGTTAGGTTGAGTAAGGGTACCTCATAAGTTAGGTTAGGTTAGGTTAGGTTAGGTTAGGTTAGGTTCTGTTTGGTTTAAGTTAGATTTAGTTAGGTACGGTTAGGTTAGGTTGAGTAAGGGTACCTCATAAGTTAGTTCACTTCACTCAAGCTGGGTTAGGTTAGGTTAGGTTAATTTAAAAGCAAGACAGTGTAACAATATTTATGTCATGCGGGAACTCATTGTTTTCTTAAGTTAGATTTGGTTTGGTTAGGTTAATTTGAAAGCAAAACAGTGCAATAATGTATCATGTAAGAATTTGTTTTTTAAAGTTAGGTTTGGCTATGTTACGCTAAGTTAGGTTGAGTTAGGTTAGGGAAATTCAGAAACAAGACTGCAATGATACTTCAATGTAAGAATTCGGTTTGGTTATGTTACGCTATGTGAGAATTAAATTTAGCTATGTTACACTAAGTTAAGTTGAGTTAGGTTAGGTTAATTCAGAAGCAAGACAGTGCAATAATACGTCGATGTAAGAGTTTCGTTTATGGTTCTCACGCCTTTCAGTTTCGTCTCACCTGACTCGTCGTGGCGAAGAGGATTGGTGCTTCCTGGAGTTTGGCAATGCGGTGTTAAAACAGCTTTTTCATTCCCCGGAGTGGCTGTTGAGTTTTGAGGCTTTATCTCTTTCTTTCTGTGGGGGGTAGGAGGGGTAGATGGAATAGGACGGGGAAGAAAACGTGTGTGTGTGTGTGTGTGTGTGTGTGTGTGTGTGTGTGTGTGTGTGTGTGTGTGTGTGTTCAATCCTCCTCTTTTCCTTTTCTCCTGTATAATTTTTCCTTTCTCTCCTTCCTTCCTTCCCTCCTTCCTGCGTTTCTTTTTCTCCGTTTTTTTATTCTCCCATTCCCTTTCCTTCCTCTCTGTCTCACCCTCCCTCTTTCCTTTCATTCTCTCTTTCTCTTTTTTTCTTCACCCTCTCTTACTTCCTCACTTCTTTTCTTTCCGTTTCTCTTTATTCCCTCATTCCTTCCTCCTGGCTTTCTTTTATAAGTCTCCCTATCTCTACCTCCTCTGCGGCTCTTCCCTCGGTGCCTCGTTCCCTCCCTCTCCTCTCCTCTCTCTCTCTCTCTCTCTCTCTCTCTCTCTCTCTCTCTCTCTCTCTCTCTCTCTCTCTCTCTCTCTCTCCTTCTTCTCCCTCTTCCTCTCTCATTCACTACAATATTCACGACTCCTGTTGCGCATATCCGATTGTTTTCTGTCGTGGGCTGGTGGTAACTCCTCCTCCTCCTCCTCCTCCTCCTCCTCCTCCTCCTCCTCCTCCTCCTTCATCTCCTCTCTTCCTCCTTGTGTTTAAGTCAATGTGCGGGTTGTTTTATCAGATTATCCTTATTTTTGTCTGTTTTGTGTTCTTCTTCTTCTTCTTCTTCTTCTTCTTCTTCTTCTTCTTCTTCTTCTCCTTCTTCTTCTTCTTCTTTGTTGTTATTGTAGTTGTTTTACTTGCCTTTATTTTTCTTATTTATTTTTATTCAAGTTTGCCTTCCACCTAGATGCTTCGTGTGTGTGTGTGTGTGTGTGTGTGTGTGTGTGTGTGTGTGTGTGTGTGTGTGTGTGTGTGTGTGTGTGTGTGTGTGTGTTTTAAGGTGCAAGTGTGGGTAGTTTGCTGGTCTCTGTAAGCCCTGTAATAATTTTGGTTCCTCTTTTTCCTTTCTTTTTCAATTCCCAACTCTCTCTCTCTCTCTCTCTCTCTCTCTCTCTCTCTCTCTCTCTCTCTCTCTCTCTCTCTCTCTCTCTCTCTCTCTTGCTCACAGTCATCCTCCCTCCCAAGAGAGAGAGAGAGAGAGAGAGAGAGAGAGAGAGAGAGAGAGAGAGAGAGAGAGAGAGAGAGAGAGAGAGAGAGAGAGAGATAAGGACTTGCTTTGTTGAGTTCTTAAATAGTGATAGAATCGTTGCTATTCTTTGTGTGTGTGTGTGTGTGTGTGTGTGTGTGTGTGTGTGTGTGTGTGTGTGTGTGTGTGTGTGTGTGTGTGTGTGTGTGTGTGTGTGTGATGTGAAATTCCTTTTCTGTGTCATCTGTGTTGAAAAGACTAGTGATAAAAGTAAATAGATAAAAAATAACTGTCTGAAAACTGTAGCATGTTGTAAGATAAATTGTTTTGTAGTAAAGATGATATCTCTTTTTTTTTTTTCGAAACTACAGAAGTGTTTGAGAGATTAATAAACAAAAAAATGAATAAATGAAAATAAAAATAAAGATAAAAAAAACTGGTGTAAAAGTTGTAGGTGATTATAAAAAAAATAAAAAAAAATTCTTAATAAATGAAGTTAATTTTGTTCTTTGAAACTACAGGACTGTTACGAGGCTGTAGTACAAAAAAAAGTTTAAAAAATATAAATAAAAAAATAAGGGTGTAAAAACTGTAGGCGATTATTGACAAATGGTTAAGCAGTGAATAAAGTTAATTTTCTCTTTTCCAAGTTTCAGAAATGTTAAGAGACTAGAAAGAAGAGAATAGAAAAATAATACGTGATTCTGGGAAGTATTGATCAGTCTGAAAATAGCGTTTGGTTGTGAGAGTGTTGTCCTGTCTGAAAACAGCACGTGATTCTGGAAAATATTGTCTAATCTGAAAAAAAAGTAAATGGTTATGAAAATATTGTCAAGTCTGAAAATAGCACATGACTAGAAAACATTGACTAATCTGAAAATAGCACGAGATAATGGAAAATATAGGTTAATGTAAAAATATTGTGTGATTATGAAAATATTGCCTAATCTGAAAATAGTAAATGATAATGAAAATATTGTCCAGTCTGAAAATAATAGATTCTGAAAAAAAAAATACTGATTAGCTTGAAAATACAAAGTGATCCTGGAAGCATTATCAAGTAAGTGCTCATGAAAACATTGTCGAATCTCAAAATAATACAAGATTCTGGAAATATTACTCAGTAGTGAAGGGGTTAAGAGCACCGTAAGGCTCCCAACTCCCCGCATGAGGCAAGACTAGCTAAATGCTTCACTGTATCTCAGGAGGGAGTGTTTTACAAGGCTAATGAAACGGTTGCCATAACTTAGGTGTTTTACAAGGCAAATTAAATGCTAACAGTAACTTGCGCTTGTTATTTTTACAAGACAAATTTAATTAAACCCTAACAACCAGACATTCATAAGTAATTCACAAGACTAATTAAATGACAACAGTAATTTGGGACTCGTGTTTTGCGGCTTAAACTGAAGGGCGAGGATAAAGCTTGGGTTTGTACTTCCTCTTCAAAGGCTAAGATGAATGACTGGGGTTAAAAAGTGTTCATGGTTATCAGTGTATGTAATTCTCTCTCTCTCTCTCTCTCTCTCTCTCTCTCTCTCTCTCTCTCTCTCTCTCTCTCTCTCTCTCTCTCTCTCTCTCTCTCTCTCTCTCTCTCTCTTATGATGCCTGTTACTTGAATAATCACCACCATTCATCATCAAGCCTGGGATATCATGGGCCTTACACACACACACACACACACACACACACACACACACACACACACACACACACACACACACACACACACACACACCTTTACAACTTCTCCCACTTGCATAAAAAATGGAAAACAAAAAGCGGAAATCATGCCTAAGTATTTTTTTTCCTGTGTTAGTGTTATGCCTTTTGGATCTTAACTCTCCCTCTCCCTCTCCCCCTCTCTCTCTCCCTCTCCCTCTCTCCCTCGCGTGGGATGGAGAGCGCCCTATATGTTGCAAACTTTTCTGATGGCGTGAGCGCGAGATTCAGCAGATCCTAGCTTGAATCTTCGTCAGGAGCAGCGGTCGGGATGTAGCAGGGAAGGAGGAGTGGGTAAGGAGGTGTAGGAGGAGGAGGAGTGTAAGACTGTAGGAGGTGTATGTGCGCGTGTGTGTAGCTGTTTGGGTGTGAAAGTGTGTGTAGGAGGAAGGAGAGGGTGTTACAGGCGGGAAATGTGTGTGTGTGTGTGTGTGTGTGTGTGTGTGTGTGTGTGTGTGGGTAAGGAACAGACGAGGAGAGAGAGAGAGAGAGAGAGAGAGAGAGAGAGAGAGAGAGAGAGAGAGAGAGAGAGAGAGAGAGAGAGAGAGAGAGAGAGAGAGAGAGAGAGAGAGAGAGAGAGAGAGAGAGAGAGAGGTTAGTGAGTGAAAGTGATATATTAACCGAGAGGGAGAGAGAGAGAGAGAGAGAGAGAGAGAGAGAGAGAGAGAGAGAGAGAGAGAGAGAGAGAGAGAGAGAGAGAGAGAGAGAGAGAGAGAGAGATGGAATGGGAGAGGTGCGGGTGAGGGAAGGGGAACAGTAAATAGAGATGCAATGATGTAGAGAGAGAGAGAGAGAGAGAGAGAGAGAGAGAGAGAGAGAGAGAGAGAGAGAGAGAGAGAGAGAGAGAGAGAGAGAGAGGTACCTACTTAATAAAACAGAGTGGGAAGACTCGTAGGGGACTGATAGGTTTGTAGTGAAAATATAAGTGATAGGTGAGAGGGAGAGAGTGAGTGGAGAGATTGATTTGAGAGAGAGAGAAAGAGAGGGAGGTAGTTCATAAGTTGAGAGAGAGAGAGAGATGACTAGATGATAGAGAGATAGAGATTAATAAGTTTGTGTGGGAATCAGAGTGAGAGAAGGTAAGAGAGAGAGAAAGAGAGAGAGAGGGAATGACAGGTAAGACTCAAATAAGACTAGGAGAGAGGGAGAAGAGAAGATAAAGAGAGCGAGAGAACTGATAGATTTGTGTGGGGGAAACAGATAAAAGAAAGAGAAAGAAACACACCAGTTAACATACAAATAAGACTAGAAGAGAGAAAGAGAGAGAGAGAGAGAAAGGGAGAGAGGAGATAAAAAAAATAACAGAAAACCAAACGGACAGTGAAATTCAAGGGAGATTTACGTGGGAGAAACAAGGCTAAGTGGGGGAAGGTAAGTCAATAAAAACTCTCACATCTCCCTTGCCACAGCACACAAAGCACCCTGGGGGAACCTTAACTTTAATATTCAGGGTTCTCAATAAACATTACAGCTGGGGAGGTGAGTGAGTGGATGGCTGCGTGTTTGTGTTGAAGAGTGTGTGTGTGTGTGTGTGTGTGTGTGGTTGTGTGTGGTTGTGTGTGTGTGTGTGTGTAGAGGAGAGGGTGATGATAGTATGTAAGGTTTAGAGTTTATTTGTGAATGGAGAGAAGTCTTTATGCTAGAGTGTGTCTGGGTGAAGCCTTATATGGTAACTTGAAGCCATAAGAAGCTAAAGGAGTAATATATTCTTCACTAGTCTTAATCAATTCACTGACTAATATTTCTTTCTTTAATCACTAACCACTCAGGGATATTTGTTCTCGTTCTGCACCTCCAAACATTTTACTGGCTAGATATTGTAAAATCTATGCCTTTACATCCCTCTCTGTCCCGCAGGTGTTTATAAAGGTTTCATGTATTAATTCTAGTGTGTGAATCGTTGTATATCGTAGCAAATATGTTGATTTAACTTGATATCTTTTAAAAGCGTACTATTAGAAGTAAATATGGCAATAATATCTTCTTTACTGGTCTTAATCTAACTTAACATTATCTTACTCAATCTAAGCTAACTCTGTGTCATTTAAGAACATGAAAACTTGGAAATCTAAGGAAATAATGGGAACTGCAGGAAGTCATTAGGTCTACACGTGGAAATTCCATTATAAAATCTACCTATCTGTTTCCGCTTATCATCCCCACCTATAAACTCGTCTGATCTTATTTTTTTTTTAAGTTTTAGTTATAATAGTTACAGTGGAAATTGTATTGGTTTAGAATATAGTTTTATTTGTGTGATAGATGAACAGATTAGTAGCAGTAAAGAACACTCGTAATAATTTCTTTGTATGATTCTGCTGTAGCTGATGAAATAAAAAGTACATTATCAGCAAAAAAAAATGCACACTATAATCTGACTGACCATCTCTGTAACATATGAAACTAACCCGTAAAACACCCTAGAATGCTTTAAGAATATACACTAAACCCTATTGTAAGGAGGCAAAAAGTCTACTGTTGCTTGGTCTTCGTTTGTGTTCACTTGTGCCTGCCTTCCTCCGTCCGTCCTCCTTCCCCAGCAGGTATCTTGTTTTATCGCAGGACACGAAACTAACCCTTAAAAAGGCCCCAGAGTCCTTTTAAGAATATACTCTAAACGCTATTGTAAGGAGGCAAAAAGTCTACTGTTGCTTGGTCTTCGTTTGTGTTCACTTGTGCCTGCCTTCCTCCGTCTTTCCCCAGCAGGTATCTTGTTTTATCGCAGGACACCGGCTCGCCAAGGCACGCGTTCTCTCCTTTACTCTTATCTTGCTAATGAAAGCTAAATTAACGGGAATTAAGCGACACTTTCTCTTGATTAGGGTGTAAAATACTCCTTTATGTCATGATTATACTGGCCAGGTCTGTGTGTGTGTGTGTGTGTGTGTGTGTGTGTGTGTGTGTGTGTGTGTGTGTGTGTGTGTGTGTCGTCTTGAATTTTGGTACCAGTGGGATAGTTAACAAAGAAAGGAAAGGAAATAAACACACACACACACACACACACACACACACACACACACACACACACACACACACACATCAGTTTCGAGTCTATACCAGGTGCATCTCACAACAAGAATAAGTTTTTTTTTCCTCTCTCATTCTTTCCTTTTACTTTTCGTCCCTCTGTCTCCTTTTTTGTTGTCTACCCCGCCGTTTTTTTTTTTTTTTACCTATTCCGTTTTCTATTTGCACCTTAAAAGTTTAAAGTGTTTGGTGTTTTATCCCGAGAGTTTTCTTCCTGTTGCATACTCGATGAAATGGAGTTTTGGCTCCTTTGTGTTGATTCAATTTGACTTGTGTATTCAGTCAGTCAGTCAGTCATTCTGTCATTCAGTCAGTCACACATTCACGCGTTTCTTTATTCATTCCGTCAGTGAGTTAGGGAGTTGGCCTTTTATTTATTCTTTCATTCAATCAATCAGTCAGTAAATCTATCGGTCAGTCTTTTAGTCATTCATTCAGTCGGTCAGTCAGTCAGTCAGTCAGTCAGTCAATCAGTTAGTTGGTAAATGAGTCTGTTAGCTATGTGACTGAAAAGTCTTTACTAATATTATGATTTTTTTCGTCCTTTTACTTTATTATTATTATTATTATTATTATTATTATTATTATTATTATTATTATTATTATTATTATTATTACTATTCTTCTTCTTATTATTATTATCATTATTACTTATTACTTATTCATTCATTCATTCATTCATTCATTCACACACTGGCTATTTTTCTTCACTAATTCACTGTAAACTT
>NC_087185.1:4430000-4435000 GCF_035594125.1 Scylla paramamosain
CTCCTTGTTACCTGCTAATAAGCTCACCCGTGTTGCTGAATCGGTGCCTGTTTTCACTTATTTGTCTCCTTTATTCACTTCTTTTTAATCAACATGACTCTATCTATACCTTGTTAGTCATTATTTTTTTCCCTGTTATTATTGTTATTTTATCCTTTATTATCTTATCTATTATTCTCTGACTATTTGTTCTTACGTTTCTTTGATTTTGCGTCATCTTAGTTATTTATCATCTTGGCTTTATAATACATTCAATTTTTACTTTTTTTATTGATATGTTACCTATTTTCTTATTGATATGTTACCTATTATCGCTTTACATTTTCTTCTCTGACTATTACTTCAACTGTATTGTTATTAAAAATTAGACATTTCCTCTATTTCGTATTTTTCCTTAGCTATTTATCATCTTGACTTCATATATTTTCAATCTTTACTTTTTCTTTCTCTCTTTTTCTTTTCTTTTTTTTTTTACTGTTAACTGGACAAATTTATTAAAAAAAATACATGTTGAGTCTTTGTATAAATTTCTTGTTTCTCTTTTTATAATGCATCGCTCACGGGCAATTAGTTTTTACGTTTTTTTCTTTCAATTTTTTACCGTGTCATTAACTTGCCTGAACTAATATTGCCGAAACTCGTATAAAATGTTAATAGAATGTAATGTTTTTATTGAATGCGTTCACTTTTATGCCTCTGTATACATATTTTCCCAAACTGATGCTAAACCCAGCCTTTGTAATCTTATTTTGTCATATTTTACCTGTAATTAACTTAACGTGTAATTTTAAATAGCCTATCGTACTCCATGTCTACATTATTATATCATATTTTTTTTTACAATGTTTGTTTTTACTATTTATTTCTCTACTAATGCTAAATTCCATCTTTGTAATCCAATTATACCATATTTTACCTGTAATTAATGTACCTGCACTTTTAAATGGCATCCCAGCGTTCGTCAGACTTTGCAATACACTTCCCACTGAGACTGTCAATGCTAATAATTGTGAAACTTTTAAAAATCTTGTGAATACCTTTCTTCTCTCTCTCAGCACTCTTCCTACTAGATCTTTCCAAATCTTCCTATTCTATGCTTTCTTCCTGTTACTAAACCTTCAGTTATCAGTGAAGTGCCACCCACTGGGCCTTCGGGCTTATGCATTCGTGCTTTCCAGTGGGTCGTCTTCGTTGATTCATGTAATAATAATAATAATAATAATAATAATAATAATAATAATATAATATTCCTTGTTTACATTCTTAGATAATTTTTTTATAATGTTTGTTTTTACTATTTATTTCTCAATTAATGCTAAACTTCGTCTTTGTAACCTAATTATACCTCATTTTACTAGTAATTAACGTAAGTTGTAGTATTATACAACCAGTTATTACTCCACATGTGTATTTCAGCATCATAATTTTCCTCAGCATTCGTGTTTTCTTTTTCTTTTCTTCCCTTTTCAAACCTATGCTAAATTTTGCCTTCGTGATTTTGTTTCATCATATTTTACCTGTAATTAACCTGCAGTTTTGAATTGCAAATTATACTCCATGTGTATATTCTTTTATTGTAGTTTTCTTTGATATTCTCTTTTTTATTTATTCATTTTTTCAAACTGGTGCTAAATTCAACATTTGTAATCTTATTTTTTCATATTTTACAATTAACTATTTATATTCACATTTATATTGCTATATTATTATTTTATTTAAGATTCATTTTTTTTTACTTGCTGAACTCAACTCTTGTATTATTATTTTATCATATTTCACCTTTAATTAACTTTACCTGCAGTATGTTATGACCAATTTTACTCAGGTGTGTATTCCTCTATCACCATTTCCTTTAATGTTCGTTTCCTTTTTTGTCATTCACTCAACTCAACTTTGTAACCCTATTCTATCATATTTCACCTCTAATTAAAGTAACCTGCAGTTTGACCAGTTACTCTCACGTTTATATTCCTGTATCATCATTTTCTTCAACATTCACATATTTTTTCCTTCAGAGTACTACGTTCATAACTTCATATACATGTTCAAACGCGTCACGGATTAAAAGGCATGAACTGAAATGGTGAATTTGAACGTGGGATAATTTTTTACCTAGCACGTCAACCCAGAGAGAGAGAGAGAGAGAGAGAGAGAGAGAGAGAGAGAGAGAGAGAGAGAGAGAGAGGGGAAAAAAAAATAGCACAGAACATTAAATGAAATAGCATCGAGGCGCGGAGGATAAAGAGTAATGGAAGGCTGCATAAAAGTGGAAAGTGAAGTGAAGGAATAAAAAAAAAAAAAAAGGCAAGAGTTATTGAAATGTGTGTGTGTGTGTGTCTCTCTGTGTGTGTGTGTGTGTGTGTGTGTGTGTGTGTGTGTGTGTGTGTGTGTGTGTGTGTGTGTGAAATGCGGGCAGTTAGCGTGATGTTAGTACATTAGTAGTAATTAGGAGGCCTAGGAGAGCCATTGAGAGAGAGAGAGAGAGAGAGAGAGAGAGAGAGAGAGAGAGAGAGAGAGAGAGAGAGAGAGAGAGAGAGAGAGGATAGAAAAAGCCACCTTAAAGAGAAGAGAATGGACGATACACCATTTACTTCCTTTCTCTCTCTCTCTCTCTCTCTCTCTCTCTCTCTCTCTCTCTCTCTCTCTCTCTCTCTCTCTCTGTGTGTGTGTGTGTGTGTGTGTGTGTGTGTGTGTGTGTGATCGATGTATAAATTTAACAGATAGAAGCAATAGATAGAAGGAAGAAGAAGGATTGTAAAGAGAGAGAGAGAGAGAGAGAGAGAGAGAGAGAGAGAGAGAGAGAGAGAGAGAGAGAGAGAGAGAGAGAGAGAGAGAGTAATACACCTTCAGAGAATCTCGTGTTGTACCAAAGGAATTCGGGTTTTAAATCTTCTGTCCCTATCTCCTCTCTTTATTGCTTTTCTCTCTTCTTCCTCGTGTTCTTGTTTTATTCCTCTCCCTCCGCCTCCTCTTCTGTCTCTTCACAGCTGTTTCCTTTCTTATATTCTTTTATTCGTTCCTTCCTCTTCACCTCCTCACTCCTCCTACCCTCTTCATATTTTTCTTTCCTTCTTCTTTCCCTCCCCTCTCCTATAAATGTCTCCTCCAGTACTTTTCCTCCTCCTCTTCCTCCTCCTTCTTTGGTTCTTCGTATATTTGCTTTCCTTATGTCTCTGTTTCCTTTAATATCTTGTATCTTTCTTTATCCACTGTTATTTATCCTTACATATATTTTTTGCCTTATTCTTAATTTATATCCCTTTATTTTCATGTGTATTATTATTTATTATCATTATTTTTTCATTACTTTTCAGCCATGTTCATTACTTTTCAGCTATGTTCACTGGTATTTATCTTTTTACCCATATTTTTTATTTTTTTTCATTACTTTCCATCACGTTTCAGACCAGTTTAATAGAGAATGTTATGAGGGACACAGCATCACGTGTTTAGGTCAGCCATTTCTAAAGGGCACTGTTGGAACTTACATCTAAAAGTAATTGATCCTTTAAAGTGGTAGGTGAATGGAATAGCCTCAGTAATCAGGTTGTTAGTGGCGAGTCATTAGCGAGATTTAACCCTTTCACTGCCATTTGGTTCACCTTTCCCTTATTACCAGTCACAGAGACAGCTTTACTTGTTCTACAGCCACGTCCAGTCTTTGAACTGGGAAGAAATTACAAAATGTATTCTTTTCATCGCTAACTTCCTTGTAGACGCTTGTAAAGACTTCACGCATTGCTTCTGGTGCTGCTACTTGTTTCGTGTCCCAGTGGAAGGGTTCAAAGGAAAAAAATATTACGAATGAGGTGAAAATGGGTAGGTAGGTTAGGTTAGGTACTGCCACGTGTAGGCCTGATGGCTTCTTGCAGCTCCCCCTATATTCTTATTTTCTTATAGGGATCACAGAGGACACTTATTTTGTGCATCTTTCCTTTGTGCTCCTCAGTGTTATGGGTCTCAGTGTCCCTGCTGTTTTATTGTCACCTTCCTCTCGACTTCCACCTCAGCACTGATTTCCTTCTGCGGCACACCTGTATAATTCTATGCAAGTGTCTGGGTTGTCAGTTCAGAAGGGAATCTCTTAGGGAATCATATTACGGAGGCTGAGTTAGAAAATTTCAATACAAAACTGGAAGAATCTTTTCTCTATTTGTTTATCTATATGTCAGGGAGACTGGCTAAGGTTACAGAAATGTTAAAACACTAGGAAAAAAGCCGGGAAAAGAAACAAGAGAACCGAAAGAGAGACCACTAGTTTATATATTTATTCATTTATCTATTATCATTATTATTATTATTATTATTATTATTATTATTATTATTATTATATTTTTATTTTTTCAAGTGTTTTGATGGTCCGCTTTTGAAATAGATATAGGCAGATAAAAGAGAGAAACAGAGCTAAGGGCAAAGGCACAAAAAAGGAATAATTTAATATAAAAGGCTTGATTTTAATGACCCTTCCAGAAAACAAACAAGATATGGGAGTCTCAATTTAATCTCCGAGTCTCGCTAGTCGTTTTTTTAAATAGATAATGCCACAGGCGGGAGAATATACAGAAAGAAAAGAATAATGGGAAAGGCTTGATTATAGTGGACTCAACGGAAGGGTCTCGCAGTTCAGTTTTTGAGTTGTGTCGTTGGTCTTCAGAAATAGGTAAGGTGATGGACAGGAACACAGAAACAAATGAATAACAGAAAAAAAGAAAGATATTGTCCCAGAAAAGAACTAAGAAAAGGGAGTCACAATTTAGATTTTGAGTTGTCTTGTTGGTCTTTTGAAATAGGCAAGGCTACAGGCAGGAGGAAATACAGAAACAAAGGAATAACAGAAAAGGGTTCATTATAACACTGCTCCCGAAAAAAAAAAAAGAAACGAACGGGAAAGTTTGCCAGTATTGTTTTTGAGTTGTCTCGCTGGTCATCTTTTGAAATAGGCGAGGTGATAGGCAGGTGGAAATACACAAAAAAAAACAAAGGAATAATAGAAAAGACTT
>NC_087185.1:4440000-4450000 GCF_035594125.1 Scylla paramamosain
AAGAGAAGAATCAAAGAAGAGAAAAATGTAGAGAAACGAAGAGAAAATATTAAATGCAGATAAAAATATAAATAAGATGGCAGTGATTTAAGAGAGAGAGAGAGAGAGAGAGAGAGAGAGAGAGAGAGAGAGAGAGAGAGAGAGAGAGAGAGAGAGAGAGAGAGAGAGAGAGAGAGATAATAAACATTCCACAAGACGATACCAACATGGACTTCTGAACGACAATCTAAATGAATACAAATGACTCAACTTTCTAACGGGAATTACAAAAGTAACCCCTGATCTCCTCCTCCTCCGTTTTCTTTCCCTCGTGTCCCTTCATGTCTTCTATCTATCCCCCCCTTTTCCTTCCCTCTCTCTTTTTTTCCTTCCTCCTCCCGCTCTTTCTCTCTCTTTCTCTCTTTTTTTCCTCCTCGTTCTCCTCCCCTTGTGCTCCTTTATTTTTCCCTTCTATTTCTTCTTTCTCCTTCTGTTTCTCGTCTCTCTTCTCTTCCTCTCCTGTGTCTCTTATTCTTTTACCTCCCATTCATTTTCCTGTTTTCCTTTGTCACTTCTGTTTTCCTCTTCTGTTTTACTTTCTCCTCTTCCCCTTTCGTCTGTTTTCCCACCTCCTCTTTTCCCTCTCTGATTTCCTCATGTTTCTTCTTCCTTCTTACTTTTCTTTTAATCTGTCTTTCCCTTCCTCCTCCTCCTCCTCCTCCTCCTCCTCCTCCTCCTCCTTCTCCTCCTCCTTCTCCTCTTCTTCCTCTTCCTCTTCCTCTTCCCTCTGTCTCCTTGTCTGCTCTCTTATTTCTTACTCTTGCTTTCTCCTGCTTACATCTTCCTCTCTCATGTTGCCTTTCCTCCTCCTCTTCCTCCTCCTCCTCCTCCTCCTCCTCCTCCTCCTCCTCCTCCTCCTCCTTCTCTACTTACCAAACATTCTCATCCTCCTCACACTCGCAAATTTACGAATTCTGAGCATCGCCAGTCTCCAAGTTAAGGGGTATGCCTCCTTCTCTTCCTCCTCCTCCTCCTCCTCCTCCTCCTCCTCCTCCTCCTCCTCCTCCTCCTCTTAACTCTACTTCTACTTTATGATCTTGATTTTTCTTCTTTCCAAGAGTCGAACTTCACAATTAAGTTTTTTTTTTCCTTCTCTCTCTTTTTTTCCTTTTTTTCCTCACTCCACAATTAAGACTTTTTGCCAACCACTCGCAAACTTTGGACTTCGCCGCGTCCTTGCAAACCATCCGGGGCCTAACACTGCTGGGAGGAGGAGGAGGAGGAGGAGGAGGAGGAGGAGGAGGAGGAGGAGGAGGAGGACGAAGTTCAATTTGTGTGAGGTGGGAGTGGCTACTGCATTACTGTGTGTATGTATGTGTGTGTGTGTGTGTGTGTGTGTGTGTGTGTGTGTGTGTGTGTGTGTGTGTGTGTGTGTGTGTGTGTGTGTGTGAAACCATACTTGCAGTCATGGAGAGAGAGAGAGAGAGAGAGAGAGAGAGAGAGAGAGAGAGAGAGAGAGAGAGAGAGAGAGAGAGAGAGAGAGAGAGAGAGAGAGAGAGAGAGAGAGAGTAAATGAAACAAATGGAGGCGGAAGTAGAACGAAGGAAATAAATTAATAACACAGTACCTTCAACAAACAAAGCGGAAACAACACAGCTGGAGAGGAGGAGGAGGAGGAGAAGAAAGAATAAGAGGAGGAGGAATAAGAGGAGGAGGAATAAGAGGAAGAGGAGCACGAGGAGAAGCACAGGTGGAAGCAATCATTTATTTACCTGTTGAATAAAATATCGTGAATATAAAATTGAATTATGTGCAACCAAGTCAGCTCCTTTAGTCCTCTCCTTTATCTATTCCTTTATCAATTACCTTATATTCTTTTCCACTCCGCTCGTTATCAGGGAGATCAATAAGAGGGAGGGAGAGGAAGGGAGGGGAGAGGAGGGAGAGAGGAGACACGAAAATTAACCTTAGTAACGAAAGATTTTATCGTATTTCGTGACACCTGTTATTGTTGGCAACGTTGTGAGAGAGGGAGAGGAAGGGGGAGGGAGAAGGGGGAGGGGGAGAGAAAAGCGAGGTTTGGAGGGAAATAAGGGAGGGAGACAGAGAACATAAATAAACAGTACCAGACATAAAGGGAAGGGAAGAAAGAACAGGGTGAGGAAGGAGGAAGAGAACAGAGAATCAGAGAATGTGAGAGAGGAATTTCGAAAGGAGGAAGAGAGAAAGAGAATGAAGAATAGGATGAATAACAAGCAAGAAGAAACAATAGATGGGGAAGTGAAATAGAAGCATGAATGTAAGAAAGTGAAAAAAAAGAGAGAAGGAATGAAATAGGAATAAGGAATGGATGAAGGGGGAAGAGAAAAAGAAAGAATAATTGGATGAATAGCAAGCAAGAAGAAAGGATAGATAGGAAAATGAAATAGAAGGATGAGTATAAGAAAGTGAATGAAAAAAAAACACAGAGAAAGAAAAAGATGAATAAATATAACAGAAGAAATAGGATGATAAACAAATGAGAAAGAAAAGAAAACAAAATAAAACAGATGAAAATGAAAACAAGTGAAAACAAAACAAAGGAATACAACAATAAAAAAAGCTAAATATTATTAATTACCCAAAAAATACTCAAATATTCACCTTTCATGTCTTTATTAGTATTCACCTGTAATTTTTACCTGTAATTACCTGTATTTACCTGTTCCCATTCCCGTAATCCCTTATCTTTCCAGTCTTAACTACCTCAGGAATATAGGAGACTCTTGGGGCGCCCTTGTTTTACCCCTTTGTGTGGGAGAGAGGGAGAGGAGAGAGGGAGAGAGTAAGGGAGGAGAGGGAGTGTGAGTAGTGTTGATAATGGCGTGTGTGTGTGTGTGTGTGTGTGTGTGTGTGTGTGTGTGTGTGTGTGTGTGTGTCTTTGTCTCTCTCTTTCCTCAGTTTTGGTTCTTTTTTTCTTTTTAATTTGTCACGTTCTGGTTCCATAACTTGATTTGCTGGTTGTCTCCTTTTATTTACTCTTTCTTTTTGGTTCGTATGATTCTCTCTCTCTCTCTCTCTCTCTCTCTCTCTCTCTCTCTCTCTCTCTCTCTCTCTCTCTCTCTCTCTCTCTCTCTCTCTGTTATCATTATTTCTTCGACTTTCTTTCCTTTTTCTCTGTATTTTTCATTATTTTCTATACTTTTCATCTTTCTTTTGCGTGTATGTGTGTTTTTATATATTTTCGTCAACTTTGGTTTTAACTCTCTCTCTCTCTCTCTCTCTCTCTCTCTCTCTCTCTCTCTCTCTCTCTCTCTCTCTCTCTCTCTCTCTCTCTCTCTCTCTCTCTCTCTCTCTCTCTCTCTCTCCATTGTCTCTCTCTGTAAATTCTCTTTCCTCCCTTTTATCGCTGTCTCTTTTTTTCCTCCTCTTCTCTCCTCCCTATTACTTCCCTTCTCCCTCTGGACTCATTCTTTTCATTTCTCTTCCTTATTTTTACTCTTCTCTCCCCCTGTACTTACCTCCATTCTCCTCCACCTTTTGTTTCCCCTCCTCCATTCCCTCCTCTTTTTCTTTGTCCATTCCTTATTTCATTGTCTCTTTTCTTTATGTCCTTCCTTCGTTTTTTTTTTCTCTCTTTCTTTTCTCTCTACTTATCTTTGTTCATTGTTATCTATTTCTCTCATTTGTTTTCTTTTCCTTACTAATTGCATTTTTCCTTTCAAGTACATTTTGTTTGTTGTCTTTATTTTCTTTTTTTTTCATCTTGTTCTTTGTGTCAAGTTGCGTTATTTCTTTATTCTCTCTCTCTCTCTCTCTCTCTCTCTCTCTCTCTCTCTCTCTCTCTCTCTCTCTCTCTCTCTCTCTCTCTCTCTCTCTCTCTCTCTCTCTCTCTCTCCACATATGTTCACTTGTCATGTCAGGAATTGATGAACGAAAATCCCGATGAAAACCAGCCATTTTCACTCTTAATGCCCAAAGCCTTTATCTCCATACTCTCTCTCTCTCTCTCTCTCTCTCTCTCTCTCTCTCTCTCTCTCTCTCTCGTATATGTTTGTTCATATTTCTTTCCTTTTCCTGTCCTCCTCCTCCTCCTCCTCCTCCTCCTCCTCCTCCTCCTCCTCCTCCTTCTCCTCCTCCTCCTCCTTCTCCTCCTCCTCCACTGCTATCAACTAGTAAAGCTTCGTAAGGACTAAGAGATCTGCTGATGCTTGTTCTTTCTTAGTGTTTCTTTGTGATTCTCCTACATCTTGTTTCTCCTTTGTATTCACTTGTAATTGTTTTTCTCCATCTTGCTCCTTTCTTGTTTTCCTTTTGTGATTCTGCCTTTTCTTGTTCCTCTCTTGTGTTCCTTTGTGATTCTCTTTCATCTTCCTCCTTCTTTGTGTTCCTTAACGATTCTCCTCCATCGTGTTTCTTAAATTTGTTCTTATTTCATATTTCTTTTATTTTCCTCTCCATCCATTTCCTTCATTTTGTTCTTTCTTTGTATTCCTTTGTTATTCTCCAGCTTATTCAGCCTTTGTGCTCCTTCCATCTTGCTCGTCCTTTGCGTTCATTAGTGATTCTCCCCTTCCATCTCCTCTCCCACGTGTCTCTCCCCTTCCGTCTCTTCACGTCAGGAGAAAGGAACAGTCTCCCTCTATTAGCGCAGGTGAACTCTGCTAATTGAGATGTGATGCTCCCGTATCCTCACCTGTCAGGGATGAATTAACGGTGTATTTACCTGCCTAATATGGTGTGTGTGTGTGTGTGTGTGTGTGTGTGTGTGTGTGTGTGTGTGTGTGTGTGTGTGTGTGTGTGTGTGTGTGTGTGTGTGTGTGTGTGTGTGTGTGTGTGTGTGTGTGTGTGTGTGTGTGTGTGTGTGTGTGTGTGTGTGTGTGTGTGTGTGTGTGTGTGTGTGTGTGTGTGTGTGTGTGTGTGTGTGTGTGTGTGTGTGTGTGTGTGTGTGTGTGTGTGTGTGTGTGTGTGTCAGTGTCTTCATCTAACTGTAATTTTCCAGGATTAATTCAAGATGTTTGTGTTTTGTCTCTTGGTATTGTTTCGTGTTATTTTTCTTGTATAACTGTGGATGCTTTTCGACACACACACACACACACACACACACACACACACACACACACACACACACACACACACACACACACACACACACACACACACACACACACACACACACACACACACACACACACACACAGAACTTCAACTAAATGTAAAATTGCTCTTGTTCGCTTCAGGCAAATTCAGCGAGAGAGAATATTGTTTTACATGTACAGGAGTAGAGAGAGAGAGAGAGAGAGAGAGAGAGAGAGAGAGAGAGAGAGAGAGAGAGAGAGAGAGAGAGAGAGAGATCTGGAATATGAGTAAAGAGAATCGTGGGCAATGCAATCAATACAGGTGTGGTAACTCGTGGTAATACAAACAGGTAAACCTTCCAACACCTGCACCTCTGCCTTGTGTCTCCACCTCGAGCCATAGCCTCCCATCACCTGGCATGACTTGTCTCCCTCGAACACGGCAGCATGAATTGACTTAGGTAGACACTCTCAATACCGTAATTATTTCATTCCTGGCATTGCATTCTGGTATCATTTTCTGATATCAAACGAAAATTATCTTCCTTCCCTCAGCAATTCCAGGAACTTAGCTGCTTCTCTCCTGACTATACTATTATAAACACACTATTATCCACTCTCTCTGCGTGTTTAAAATGATCTTCCTTCCTTCAGCAATTCCAGGAACTTAGCTGCTTCTCTCCTGACTCCTATTCAGTATTATAAACACACTATTATCTACCTCTCTCTGCGTGTTTAAAATGGTCTTCCTTCCTTCAGCAATTCCAGGAACTTAGCTGCTCTCCTGCACTCCTATTCAGTACTATAAACACACTATTATCTACTCTCCCTGTGTGTTTAAAATGATCTTCCTTTTCTTCAGCAATCCCAGGAACTTAGCTGCTCTTCTGCACTCCTATTCTGTACTATAAACACACTATTATCTACCTTTCTCTGCGTGTTTAAAATGATCTTCCTTCCTTCAGCAATCCCAGGAACTTAGCTGCTCTCCTGCACTTCTACTCAGTACTATAAACACACTATTTTCTACTCTCCCTGTGTGTTTGTCTCCTCATGCATCTCCCTGAGGATTACTAATAATAACATAAGGGAGGACATAAGAAAACCGATTATAACATCAGCTGAGACAATACATCGTAACCTAACACAAGAACATCGGGTCTACACGTGGCAGTCCCTGTATAAAGCACGGATACCTTTTTTTCCACTATCACATTCATTTCCATCCATAAATTTGTGTAATCTTTTAAAATGCTGCGTATTGACTCGCTACTAAAAACCTGAGTACTGAATCTATTCCTTTCATCTACCACAGTGTTTCGGGACCAGTTTCTTTACATCCCTATTTGAAATCTAGGTTTATCAAGCTTGAATACGGTATCTTTTGTTCAGAGCGCTGCAAAAAATAAGTTTAGATTAAAGCACTAAAAAGAGGCAGAACTGAAAGGAATAAATAGATATAAAAAAAAGTCACAAAATACTCAGTGATGAAAACGTTAATAAAAGAGGGAGGACCGAACATGGACACAGATAGAAAAGAGAGATTAATAGAGAGTAATAGGCTAATTTAGTCTTTTCCACGCTACTGAAGTATTTTAGAAGACTGAGGTGCAAAATAGAGTGTTTGAAAATGTTGTAGGCGATTATGGGAAAAGCTGTGTGCTAGTAAAAGTATTAATATTCTCTTTTATCCACTTACATCCACCTGGCTGCACCGAACCAGGCCTCACCTTCACCTGGCTTAATTAACACACCTGCACTTCATTACGCCTTACTTTACCGCAGGTGTGATTAAATTGTTTGCTTTATAGGTTTCTCTTAGGGTCTAATACTGTTGTGACTCTCTCTCTCTCTCTCTCTCTCTCTCTCTCTCTCTCTCTGTGTGTGTGTGTGTGTGTGTGTGTGTGTGTGTGTGTGTGTGTGTGTTTGGTTATACATGAGGAAAACCGTTCAGGAGAAAATTAAAACTAAAAACTAAAGGAAAAAAAAACAAATTCACTGATGCAGAAAAGAAATAAAAGTAAAAGTTGAAGAAGATTTCCTAAACGGAGGTAAATTCAGTTCCGGAGGTCGTGTGTGTGTGTGTGTGTGTGTGTGTGTGTGGAGGGGGATATTTGCATCTGAATACATTGTTTGTGTTAATGGTGATAATAATCAGGCCCTGACTCCGGCGGGCGTGTTGCAACAGGTTGACAAAGGGATTTCGTTAGCGCCGCGTTGACAAGCCTCCCTGTGAGCCGCACTGCAAAACCCCCACACGTTTACACGCTTTTTGGCTTCCCTCCTTTTTGTTCCTCCCTTTTTTATTAACATTTTTCATCAGCGACTATTTTCTATTTTTTTATTTAATTTATTCCTTTTACTTCTGACTTTTTTTATTTCATTTTTTTTATTTACACATATTTTTCTATTTTTTTTTTATCACGCGCCTTTTAGCACTTTTATTTTATTTTTTTTTGTATCCATAACACTTTCTTCCCCTTTTCCTTTATCGCCTTTATCTTTGTCCATTTTGCTTCATAATCTCATTACCATTTTTCTTGTAAGTATTTTTCAATTTAATTTCCTCAACGTAGCACTTTTTTGGGGTGTTTTTGTTCTAATTGCCACTATTTTTATGACTTCCCAGCATTTCACTGTCCATTATTTCAGAAAATTGAGCACTTGCTTTGAAATTAGTGGAAAGAAAATATAGACCACAGGAATAATAATAATAATAATGATAATAATAATAATAATAATAATAACAATATGGTGATGATGATGATAGAAATAACAATGTAGAAGTATTTTCATCAGAAACATATGTATACATTGTTAGTGAATACATAAGTGTGTGTGTGTGTGTGTGTGTGTGTGTGTGTGTGTGTGTGTGTGTGTGTGTGTGTGTGTGTGTGTGTGTGTGTGTGAGTAAGTTTTCAAGTGTTCATGTGCGCTAAGCCATCACAAGCTTGCCACACCTCACTGGCCAAACAAACACACACACACACACACACACACACACACACACACACACACACACACACACACACACACACACACACACACACAAGCTTTGTAGTTAGTGTAAGTCAGCTTTGCATGAGGCCTTTGCAGCTGAATTTAATATTTGTGCTGGGCCAGACGCAGGGTGTTGGTGGTGGTGGTGGTGGTGGTGTTGGTGGTGGTGGTAGTGGTGGTGGTGGTGGTGGTGGTAGTGGTGGTGGTAACGTTTCTGAAAGTGGTGGAGAGAGAGAGATTGTAGTGGTGATGTAGATAGTTGTGATGGCGGTAGTGATGGAGAACAATGATATGAGAGAGAGAGAGAGAGAGAGAGAGAGAGAGAGAGAGAGAGAGAGAGAGAGAGAGAGAGAGAGAGAGAGAGAGAGAGAGAGAGAGAGAGAGAGAGAGATTATGGAGGATATACAGTGTAATTACTCCAAAACCACAACACAAATGGAGTGTGTTGTAGATTCGTTCACTATTAATACTACCACCACCACCATCATCATCATCATCATCATCATTATCATCATCATCATCATCATCATCATCATCATCATCATCATCATCATCAACACCATCACCACCAAGATCTTTATTTCTTGTCCCTTATTATATTGCAAACCCAAATTTTAGGCCGGAAAATATTTATAGGCATCTTATAAGCAGACAAAACTTTCTTCTTTGGTACCACATTAGAACTACTGCTAGACAAAGTATTCAGACACGTATGCAGACGGAAAATCCCCTTTGTCTTATCAGTGGACAGAAATCGCCTCATAATACCAACTTCATGACTTCCTCCTTATAAAACTTGAAGGTAGAAAGATTAGAACGTCCTTCCCTTATGTTGAACTCACTAACCACTTATTCTTTCCTTCCTTCTCTTTATCTTATCAGTAGGCAGAACTTTTCTCATATTTCCAAATAAATTAATCTCTTCCTTATAGACCTTCGCATCAGAAAGACTAGAACTTCCTCTTCTTATAACGAAGTCGCCATTCATTTTTCACTTTTTTTCTTTATCTTATTAGTACACAACTTTTTTCATATTTCTAAATAAATTAACGTCTTCCTTATAGAACGTGAGACCAGAAAAACTAGAGCTTTCTTTCCTTATATTCATCTGACCCTCATTCTCCACTTCCTTCTTATCTCACCAGTAGACAAACTTTCTCATTACCAAATCAGTGCCATCCTCTTCCTTATAGGACGTGAGGCCACAAAGACTAGAACTTCCCTTTTATGGAACTCCCTGGCCACTCATTCTTCCCCTTTGTCCAAATCCAAAATCGAACTGCACTCTCCTTTACCGGACTAGGACGGAACTTTCCCCCCCTTTAATAGAACTTGCAAACGGAGCCTGGCCCTTTCCCCAGTATTGGAGGACCTCGCGAGGGCGTCTGCTGCTCGTAGAAAACGGGCCATGAGGTCACCATTTCAGAACGACGGTGGCACTACCTGAAAAAAAGTAAAAAAAAAATATATATATATATACTAAAATTTTCCTTCAGCGTAAAGTGTTTTTGTACTCACGAAAGGAAAGAAAGTTGATATTGTTTTCCTCTTTCCTAGATGCTTTAGGGGAAAATAGGATAGAGATGGATTATTTTATTTTACTTTACGAAGGGGGCCAGGGTGGGGGATGAGGGTGCTGGGTGATATTTTTTTTTCTTTTTTGTCTTCATTGCCTTTGAGTGTAGAATTCTTCAAACGTGTGAAAAATGTGAGGTGAATATTCATTGCTTGAGGGAAGGTCTTTGTTGCGTAGTGATGGTGGTGGTGGTGGTGGTGGTAGTGGTGGTGGTGATGGTGGTGGTGGTGTTGCATGTTTAAAAGTGTGCTGGGGCGGGCCGGGCTGGGGGAGGTTGTAGTAGTCGTAGTAGTAGTAGAAGTAGTAGTAGTAGTAGCAGTAGTAGTGGTAGTAGTAGTAGTAGTAGAAGTAGTATTAGTATTAGTATTAGTATTAGTATTAGTAGTAG
>NC_087185.1:4452500-4477500 GCF_035594125.1 Scylla paramamosain
TAAGAAGGGAAAAACGATTGAGGTAAAGGAAGAAAAATAGGAGAAAAGAAGGGAAAGGTGAGATATAGGAAGGAGGAAAATTTGGAGATAATGGAGGAAAAAGTAGGAGAGATGGAGGGAAATTTATACGAGTATAAGGGAGAGAAACTTAGATATGAAGATAGAAAGAGAAAGAAGGAAAGTTGGAGGAATGAAGTAAGGAGGAATACTTAGAGAGAGAGAGAGAGAGAGAGAGAGAGAGAGAGAGAGAGAGAGAGAGAGAGAGAGAGAGAGAGAGAGAGAGAGAGAGAGAGAGAGAGAGAGAGGCCTTCATTGGTTGGTTAATTAAGCCACAAACAAGATTCAGAAGTTTAAGATCAATTAGCCATGTTTTCGAACTTCAAATGAACCAGTGCAGTCTTCTCCTTATTGAAATTAAACATAAGGGACCTTTAACTAAAAATGTCCTTTAAAACCCTTAAACTTAAAATCCTTGAACGTAAAATCTCCTTGAACTTAAAAATAAAGGATTTGATCTTTTATTTATTCGTCTGTTTGTATGTTTATAATTTTTAGGAAGTTTTGATGTAGTTTTCTTGGGTATTACTTTATTTGTATTGTTTATTTATCCATTTTTCTTTTTTTTTCTTCGAATGTAATGTTGTTTTCCTTGGTTCTCTCTTTTATTGATTTGTTTATTCATTCGTTTGTTTATTTTTCCTGTCAGTCTGTTTGTTTATTTATTTATTTACATGTCTCTATTTGTTTATTCATTTGCTTATTTATTTGTTTATTCATTCATTAATTTTTTGGGGGGTTGTACATAATTTTTTACTTTTCTTTTTTTTTTTTTTTTTATCATTGGCATTGCTCCATTTCTAGCATTTACTTAATTTTTTTCCCCTCTCTGATTGTACCAGTTACATTCCTCGTCGTTTCTTTCTTTATTCATTCATTTATTTACTCCTGCACTATTTCTACTCCCATTCCTGACGCCGTTCTCATGCCTCCCACTTTATCGATGGCATTTATTTCATATATTTTTCGCTTGAATGTAGCAGTTATATTCGCTTCCGTTTTAGATATAGCGTTACTCTCTATCTCTATTTGACAGCCTCTCCAGTTCACGCATTTCTGGGGATTTTGTATGAATTTATTTTATTCACGCGCGCAGCTTCCTCCCTACAGTGGGCTTTGCTGTATTGGAAGAGCTGCTATTATAAGAGATTCTGTGCAGTGTTCTTTTCTTAGGCTCGTATTTCAGGTTCGTGTTTTTTTTTTTTGTATGCATAAGGGAGGAAGATTCAAGGACAAGAACAAATTAAGGACTGGGGAAAAATAACTTAAAAAATGCTTGTTAATTGTGTCTTTCTATGTATGCTGTGTTCCTTTCTTAGATTCGTGTTTTGGGTTCGTGTTTTTTGTATGCATAAGGGAGGAAGATTTAAGGGCAAAAACAAATTAAGGGGTAGAGAAAAATGAATAAAAAATGCTTGCTAATTGTCTTTCTCTATGTATGCTGTGTTCCTTTCTTAGATTCGTATTTTGGGTTCGTGTTTTTTGTATGCATAAGGGAGGGAGATTCAAGGGCAAAACAAATTAAGGAGAGGAAAAACTCGATATAAAATGTCTGCTAATAGTTTCTCCCATTAAAGAGTGAGAAAGAACAGTGAAGAAAAGCCATTTTAGGTTTGGGTATGCCTTGACATTCCTTTTACTCTTATTCACGGCCTTTATTTTGTTGTATTTTGTGTTTCTACTTTCTTCAGTCCCTTATGCATACAAACGAGGCTCAGAATACAGAATCTTTACAAAAATTTCTGTAATACGTATATGCAACTTTTAATTATGTTCGTATTAGCTTTAGTCTTACATTCACATCCTTTTGTATAGCTGTATTTTTTTGTATTCTATGTTCTATAATTCTAATAATAATAATAATAATAATACGCTAGAGATTGTGAATACTGAATCTTCATCGAAATTTTATATTAATGCATTCACATCCCTTCTATAGCTGTATTTTGTATTTTTCCTTCTATAATCCCCAAATAGAAACGAGGCTGTGACTCTTTATAGGAATCTTATAGTAATACATGAACTGATCTATGTATTATGTCAGTATCATCTAATTATACATTCAACACCATTGTATACGTGGATATTATATTTCAGTCTTTTTGAAATACCCAAACACATACGAACACTTCTGAATACAACAATACACGGGCAATACAGTACGATCCTTCCCCTGCCTGTATATCTGACCATCCAAGTTTATACGGGCGTGAGTGTGGTTGCTGCCCCTGTATAGAGTGCTGTACAATGTGTGTTGGGGGTTCGATACCCTGTGTAATTCTCGCTTTGCCTGAGGAAGGACAGCCACCGATGGGCGAATAGATACAGGTGAATGGGCCAGGTATTGACGTGAGGCAGTGTTTGTAGTTACTGGCATCACTAAACACCTATTGCGTCTCCCTATTGAGTCTCACCCTTGCTGCTCTAACACACAGGTTGACGTTGGTAGGTAGGTGAGCTTATGTCTTATTTTCGCTTATTTTTCGTTAATTGCTATAGTCGCCCTTGTTGACCTACCGCGGTAAAAATGGTTTGCGTGGTGATGCAGGAGAGAAAAGAGAAAACGGAAGGTTAATTTTTTTTTTTTTCAAGCTGTAGAATTATTTATGAAAACTTAATATAAAAATAAAGCCTTTAGTTGCTATAGTCGCCCTTCGTTGTTCTTCCTAGCGCGGTAAAAATGGTTTGCGTGCAGATGTGGGAGAGAAAAGAGAAAACAAGTTAATTTTGTATTTTTTACGCTGCAGAATTATTTATGAAAGCTTAGTATAAAAATAAATCCTTTAGTTGCCCTTCGTTGTTCTTCCTAGCGCGGTAAAAATGGTTTGCGTGGAGATGCAGGAGAGAAAAGAAAAAACAGGTTAATTTTGTATTTTTTACGCTGTAGAATGATTTATGAAAGTTTAGTATAAAAATAGCATCTAATAAGTTATAAATATTGAAGGGAAAAATTTATTTGGCATTGAAAGTGTGAAGTGTCATGAAGTAAAGTCACGGCTTTTGCAATAGTTCACATAGTTTCATTCTTCCCCAATTAACTTTCTCGTGTTTTACTCTTGTTTTAAAATTAACATAAAACGTGTTTCAGAGTAGTTCAGAATAGTCTATCCGTATTAATTTCTGTCAACATCATCATTTTAAAACTAATTGTTGAGTACATTTCAAAATATTTCAGTCTTTTATCATTAATTTCCTGTCAACATCAGCATTTTAAATGTAAGAGATGAGTGCATTTCAGAATATTTCCGTCTTTTATTACTAATTTCCTCTGAACATAGGTGTTTATAAAAGTAAGATTTAAGTTAATTTCAAAATGCTTCAGTCTCTCATTATTCATTTCCTCTCACTGATCGAATTTTAAAAGTAAGATATAAGAGCATTCGAAGTATCCTGATGTCAAACTCACCACTGGTCTTCACACATTCACACACAAGTTTTAGAAGCAAGACTGATGTGCTTCTAAGGTGTTCTGATGCCACACTACTGACCCTCCTTTTCCCTCAACACTGGTATTAGAAGTGAGATTAAAGCCCGTTTGAAGTATTTTGACGTCACTTTCTTTACCAATCCTTCACTCGCCTTAGTAAAATTTTAAAAGGATTCAAAATATTCCGACGTCATACATTACTAACCTCCATACATTCGTTTTAGTAATACTGAGATGCACTTGAAGTATTTTGACGTCACTTTCTATACTAATCCTTTACTCGCTTTAGTAAAATTAAAAGGCATTCAAAATATTCCGACGTCAGACATTACTAATCTCCATACACTTGTTTCAGCAAGATTGAGATGCGCTTAAACTATTTAGTCGTCACTCTCTATACTCGCCTTCGTAAAATCACTGCACTCGTAACATTCTGACATCACACAATACCGTCGTTTTAGTAAGATTGAAGTGCTTTTGATCTCTTTTAATGCCCCTCTTTACTAATCCTTCAGTCACTTTACCAGGATTAAAATGCGCTGGTAACATTCTGGCTCCATGCACTCTACTCCCCGCCTGTCACTCGGCCCTGTAATTCTTGCGCCTCTCGTCCGTAAAGAACAGGTGAGCAAATAGTTTTTCAATATTCAGGGATTCAGAACGCCAGGTGTTTCCGGTTCGATGTTGGCAATACTGGTTGTTAGAGGTAGCCATCTGTATCTCTCTCTCTCTCTCTCTCTCTCTCTCTCTCTCTCTCTCTCTCTCTCTCTCTCTCTCTCTCTCTCTCTCTCGTTTACTCGCGTCTTCTTCCATTCCACTCCATTCCGTTCCTTTCTTCGCTTTACTTCTTCTTAACGCTCTCCTTTCCTTCTCCTTTATCTTCTCACTTCGTTTTCCTTCTCTCCCTCGTTTCGCTCCAGTTCCTCTGACTATTTTTTCCTTTCCTTCCTCCCTTCCTTCCTCCTCCTCTTTCACCTCTTCCTCCTCTCTCAACTTATATTTCTTACCCCTTATTCAAGTTTCCATACCTTTATATGCTTCACTCCTCCTCCTCCTCCTCCTCCTCCTTTGCTATCCTGTCTCTTCCTTTGTATTCCTTTGTAGTCCTCCTTTTCTTCTTCCTCCTGTTTGTCCTCCTTTTTGTCCTCTTTCAACTTATATTCAAAATTCTTACCTCGGTTTCCACCACCACCACCACCACCACTACCACCACCACCACCACCACTACCACCACCACCACCACCACTACCTCCTCACACAAGCATTCATCATTAAGACCATTCGTCCCTTGCTCAGTCCTGCGGGATAACACTTAGCGGAACAGCGGGATTGTCTCATATATTATAGACTCCCCTTACTGCACCCCGTGGACTCATCTCGCTTCTTGCCTTCCCGTGAGAGACTACTCGTAAAAACTTTCCCCCCTTATTCTCATTCCTCGATTAAATGCCCTTATGGAGTCGCCAGGTGATGTGAGTTAGCTGTATTGGTGTGTAATTAGCAAGTGAGATCCCACGTGTCAGAGTATTCACTTGATTTAAATATTTTTTTTTATATAAGAGGGACATTGGTCAAGGGCAACAAAAAGAGAGATAGGAGAGGAAAAAAAGGCCCACTGAGATGCCAAACTTAAAGTAAAAAGGTCAATTAACAGGTGAGATCCCGCGTACCTGAGTATTTACCTGATTCACACCTTGTTTTACGTAAGAGGGACACTGGCCAGAGAGAGAGAGAGAGAGAGAGAGAGAGAGAGAGAGAGAGAGAGAGAGAGAGAGAGAGAAAGAGACTGAAGTGCCAATCCTATAACAGAAAAAGTCAGAGGTGTCATCTGGATAAAAAAATAAATAAGTAAATAAATAAATAAATAAATAAATAAATAAAGGGTAGTGGTGGTAGTGGTTTTGTTAATAAATGTCGTTACGGAAGCAATCGTGGTGGTGAAAAGTTGTGGGTATTGAGGTGTAATTAATGAGTTATTCTGTCATTTTTAGCTGCGTGATCACTGTTTGGTTATGGAAGGCTTATGAGGGTGCTGTTTTATTGCCTAACTTCTACCACCACTAAGAGGAAGAGGAAGAGGAGAGGAAGAGGAGAGAAAGAGGAGATTAAGAAGAACACAAATAAGGATAACGACGAAAAATGAAGAAATGAAAAGCAGAAGAAAAGAAATTGATGATAACAAGACTTGAGAAGAAAATGAAGCAAGAAAGGAGCTTCCTAGGAGGAGAAGAAAGAGGATGGAGAAGAGGAAGATAACGACAATGAAGAGTAAGAGGAAGCATCACACCACAACAAGCACAGAGAAATAAGAATAAAAAAGAAAACAAAAGAAAACGAACGAGGAAAAGCAGCGACGAAGAGGAAGAAAGTTAAAAAAAAATAAATAAAAGGCGGAATAGAAATAAGGATTAAGAGGAATCACCACAACAAGCATCCCCAAAAAAATAAATAAACAAATAAATAAAACAAAAAAACAAACGAGTGAAACCAGCGATCAGGAAGGAGAAACTAAATAAAAGGCGTAAGAAGAACCACATCAGTATGACTCTATCCCATTACACCTGAGTAACTCACCTGTGCAGCATCATTGCCTTCTTTATCGCACTCCTGCCACGACGCACCTGAGGGTAATTGGAAACACGGCAGGTGCCCGCCAGGTGTTTCTTTACTTGTTATCTTTTTAGTGGAAGTGTTATTGTTCTCATTACGGGGTGAGTTGAGAGAGAGAGAGAGAGAGAGAGAGAGAGAGAGAGAGAGAGAGAGAGAGAGAGAGAGAGAGAGAGAGAGAGAGAGAGAGAGAGAGAGAGAGAGAGACTGAGACTATCTTTCTTTTCTTTAGTGAGGTTCCATTTTTAAGAAGAATTCAAGTCAAAATTTAAATAACAATTAGAAAAGTTGCTTGAAAAAAAGTTCACACACACACACACACACACACACACACACACACACACACACACACACACACACACACACACACACACACACACACACACACACACACACACACACACACACACACACACACACACACACACACACACACACACACACACACTTCAAACACAAGCATCCCCTAAATTGCCTGCTCCGGAAACAATTACCTGTAGCTGATTGTCAAACTCAGTCCTATTAGCATATAAAGCGCACCTTTTCCCACGAGAATAACAAATGATTCCAAATTTATTTTGCCTGATAAATACTACCGCTTTCTTTCCTCTCTCTCTCTCTCTCTCTCTCTCTCTCTCTCTCTCTCTCTCTCTCTCTCTCTCTCTCTCTCTCTCTCTCTCTCTCTCTCTCTCTCTCTCATACCACTGGCTCTTACCACTTCCCGACCTCCTTCCTTCCCTTCCTCTTCCTTTTCCTCCTCCTCTTCCTCCTCCTCCTCTCTCTACCTGCATCATTCTTCCCTCACACTCATTCCCTCCCTTGTTTTCTCTCCCTGCCCTTTCCAATCCCACCTACCCTTTCCTTTCATTCCCTTCAACCTTTTGTTCTTTCCTTCTCTCCCTTTTTTCATCTTCCTGTCTTTTCCACACCTTCTATTATTCCTTTATGCAATTCCTCTGTTCTTTCCTTCCTTCAGTAACCCTTTTCTATCACACATCACCCTCCCCCTTTCTTTCCTCCCTCTCTCATTCTCCAAACATATCACCCTTCTCCCCTTCTGCCCTCCCTCATCTTCTCCCTCTACCAAACATATCATCCTCTCTCCCTTCTTTCCTCCCTCTCATTCTCTCCCATTACCATACACCACCCTCTCTACCTTCCCTTCCTCTCTCTACCATACATGCATACATATATACTCTCTCCCTTCTTTCTTTTCTCCCTCATACTTATCTCTAGGCACTGGCACTCTCAGTTGGCACTTTTTTCACACTTTAGTTGCTAGTGACCAGTGCCTTACGTAACTTACATAAAGAAAAACCAAGCATATTACCATCTCTTCCTGTCTCTCTCTCTGTCTCTCTCCCTCTCTCCCCTCTCCCTAGTGCAGGCGAGTAAGGGGGTACTCTCCTCTGCCCTATTAGTTGAAGATAAAGATTTCAAGGGCTGGATCGCGTTTCTCCCTTCCTCTATCGCCTTCATCTCCAAAAGACTCCCGCAGGAAAAGCAATTAACTCGGTGCAAGATAAAGCAGGAACATATTTGTCTAACCTTCTGTCTGTTGCTGGAGGATGAGGAGGAGGAGGAGGAGGAGGAGGAGGAGGAAGAGGAGGTTGTCAAAGGAAGAGGGGGAATGTGTGAGGGAAAGGAGGGGAGAAATGACTAGCGTGAGAGAACTGAGGTGGGAGTGTGTGTGAGAGAGAGAGAGAGAGAGAGAGAGAGGGGGGATGGGGGGAGGGAATCTGTGAGGCGTGAGAGAGGAAAAGAGAGAGCCAGCGAGAGAGATAGTAGATGTATTGAGATAAGATTCATTGCCTATCAGAGAGAGAGAGAGAGAGAGAGAGAGAGAGAGAGAGAGAGAGAGAGAGAGAGAGAGAGAGAGTGTAAGGAGGGATGACTAACTGAATAAGTGAGGATGGATAAACGAAAGAAAAAGACGCATAAACGAGAAACAGAGAGAAATACAATGAAGAGAGAAAAAAAATAAGAAATTGAGCACGATGTAGGAAAAGGGGAACAATGATGGAATGAGAGAAAACAATAAAGGAAGGAATTGAAAGGAAATTGAAGCAGGACATTGTCAAAGAATTAAAGTTAAAGTCACAGAGAGAGAGAGAGAGAGAGAGAGAGAGAGAGAGAGAGAGAGAGAGAGAGAGAGAGAGAGAGAGAGAGAGAGAGAGAGAGAGAGAGAGAGAGAGAGAGAGAGATACAAGGTGTAGGAGGAAATGCAGGAGATTCGGGGATAGAGATAGAAGGAAGACGATAAGTGAACGGAACAAAAGAGGAAGAGGAGGAAGAAAACAAGGAGAAAGAAAAGGAGAAGAATAAGAGAAATATAAAGGAGAATAGGGGAAGAGAAAGAAGGAGGAGGAATGAGAGGCAGAAAGAGAGAGAGAGAGAGAGAGAGAGAGAGAGAGAGAGAGAGAGAGAGAGAGAGAGAGAGAGAGAGAGAGAGAGAGAGAGAGAGAGACTCACAATTGGAAAACGAGGTAAAGTAGAACACACACACACACACACACACACACACACACACACACACACACACACACACACACTTATAACACACGAGAGAGAAAAAAACAGAGATAAAGAGAGAGAGATTCTAAACTGCTCCCTCTCTCTCTCTCTCTCTCTCTCTCTCTCTCTCTCTCTCTCTCTCTCTCTCTCTCTCTCTCTCTCTCTCTCTCTCTCTCTCTCTCTCTCTCTCTCTCACTCCCTCTCCCTTTGTCATGTTTACTTTACCAATATTTGTCGAGAGAGGAAAGTGTACAGAAAGTCCCCAAATTGTAAAGAAATAGAGTGAATATTTACCTATTTATACTCGTATCTCTGGAAACTATGGCTCGGTAACCATTCTTTGTCTGTCTGTCTGTCTGTCTGTCTTTGTCTCTGGTCGCGCGTAGATTTGCATAGCGCCTCTCTGACATGAAAAAATTCTAATGACTTTTTTTTTGTCAGTCTCAGTTTATCTCGTGAGTTTCCGTGATGGGTGACTCTAAAAAATTGAGGCAAGACCGCAGCTTTCAATTAAAGATGATGAGAAAAGTTGGGGGCGTGTGTCTGAGAGAGAGAGAGAGAGAGAGAGAGAGAGAGAGAGAGAGAGAGAGAGAGAGAGAGAGAGAGAGAGAGAGAGAGTTTAAGGCATAAGTAGAAAGTAATTACAACATACTATAATATAATTGTTTAAACTAGATAGAAAATAAGTAAGAATAACGGACAATTTCAAGAGAGAGAGAGAGAGAGAGAGAGAGAGAGAGAGAGAGAGAGAGAGAGAGAGAGAGAGAGAGAGAGAGAGAGAGAGAGAGAGAGAGAGGACTATAGGAACCAACTAACCCACCATTGTTTTCTCTATTATCATCGTCACTACGTCCATTGCAGTGAGTCACCTGTGCCCAACGTAACGTAATGCTGGCCCATCCCTCGCGTGCTGTCCCATCCATTGCGTTCTTTTGACAGCGCACCGCCACGCATGCGCACTTGAAGGGGCGAGTGAGGGCCGCGAGTAAATCCCTGTCATGCGTTTCTGGATAAGCTAGTCTGCGCAGGATTCCGTAAAAACAAATGACTGTAGTTGAGAGAGAGAGAGAGAGAGAGAGAGAGAGAGAGAGAGAGAGAGAGAGAGAGAGAGAGAGAGAGAGAGAGATACTAGTTTCAAGGCATAAATAAAGTAAAAATAAAATCCACCGTACTCTAATAGCAGACAATCAAGAGAGAGAGAGAGAGAGAGAGAGAGAGAGAGAGAGAGAGAGAGAGAGAGAGAGAGAGAGAGCCAGGAGAATCTCACCAGTAACATTACTTTCCCGTGTGTTCCTAATGTACAGGTGTTATTTTCCCGTTTTCTCTCTTAATTACACACAGGTAAGGTGAAGGCCGTCTGCCCTGTATAATTAAGGTGTAATATATGACTTATTTACATTGAGAAGTTCAAGGTGTTGTTATGTTAATGTGTAGGCAGATTAATTATGTTTGCCTGTCAATTTTGTTATGAATATTTAATGAGAGGTGAAATTTGTGAGTGTGTGCGTCTCTCTCTCTCTCTCTCTCTCTCTCTCTCTCTCTCTCTCTCTCTCTCTCTCTTGCTAGATAAAGGTGGAAGCATAGCACATTTACCTGTAATTGCGCGGTGAAGGTTCGCACAGGTAAAGGTGAGCGTGGATGATTAACCTGTACTGCGCTACTTCCATAAAACACACACACTTAACAATTTCCTACCTTTTTAATGTTTTCTTTTCTTTCTTTCTTTCTTTCTTTTTCTTTCTTTTTTTCACCTGCTGTACTGAGAAGAGCGGCGCGTAATGCTTTCTGCGGCACTAACTCATTTTGCACCGAGAAGGAAGGGAATAGAGAATTATACATTGATTCAGAGCGTGGGATAAGGCTTCGGTGCTCCATATGATACGGTGAAGTAGAAAATTATAATGGAAAGTAGAGTTAGAATAAAAAAAATAATAATAATAAATAAATAAATAAATAAATAAAGAGTGGAAATTAGATTATAAAGTGTGAATTTTTTTTTTCGTTTTTTTTTCCATATGCAGTTAATTAAAATATTGTTTGTCCTTCATAATGTGTTAAAATAGAAGAAAAAGGTGGAATTCAGATTGTGTAGTCGGATTAATTATAACATGTTTCATAATGTACGTTAAAATAGAAAAATAGTAGAAATTTTAATGTAATATGTAAGTTTTTGTGTCTTTCCACAGTGCAGTTAATTAGAAAAAGCCTTCAGTGCTTCATAATGTGTGTTGAAATTGAAGGTGAAAACTGTTTTGTAAAGTTTGAGTTTTTGCGTCTTTTCCTTAAGCAGTTGATTAAAGATACGCCTTCTGTTCTTCATATCATGCGTTAAAGCAGAGAAAAGTGGAAATGAGATTGTAAAGTATGACATTTTTCATCTTTTCCGTCTTTTTCCTTATGCAATTATTTAGAAAATGCTTCATAATGTGGCTTAAAACGGAAAACAAATTTGAAATGAGATTGTAAAGTGAGATATTTTCCTTTTTCACCTTTTCTTTATGCAGTTAATTAGAAAATACTCCATAATGTGGCTTAAAATAGAAAAAAACCAGGAAATGTGGTTGTAAAGTGAGATTTTTTTGCTTTTCATTATGCAGTGAATTAGACAACGAGAAACACGGTACATGCGTTGATACAGTGAATGTAAGACGCCTCAAAATGTTTACCATCCGCACTGAAGTAGAAAAGAACAGAAACTGATTAGCAGAGTGGATTTTTTAACGTTTTTCTCTGTATATAGTGAATTAGATACGTAATAAACAAAAGGGCATTGTAGGTTGATATGGTGCGTGGAATATATATAGAAATCTTCATAGTCTTCGTTAAAAAAAAAATAAATAAACAAATAAACAAATGATTGAATACTCGAATAAAGTTTTTTTTTTCACTTCTCAGTATATGAAAAAAAAAAAAAAAAACTGTCCCCGTTAATACAGTACGCGGAATTTGTCGCTAATAACTTCCACGATTTATTTTGAAATTGTAAAGGATGAAAACTGAATACAAGAATGGTATGTTTGTCCGTCTTTTCAGTGTGCAGTTAATTAGCAGATGACAAAAAGACTAGATGTTTTGATGCATTGCTTGGAATACGACAGTGAAACGCTCTTGGTGTGTCCTGAAATAGAAAAGAAAACGGATATTGAAGAGCAGACTGATTTTTCCTTTTTGATATGTCTTTCATTCGCTTTCTTCAATTTTTTTCTTCAGTTTTGTGTCTTGATGATTTCCTTCTTGTTTACATTTTTCTTTTCCCTTGCCTTGTTTCATTCAACACTTTTATTGCTGTGGTTGTCTTTTCTTAACCTTTCTAACTGTAAAAATTGTTTGCATGGAGACGCAGGAGGGAAAAAAGAAGAAACAGAAGGTTAATTTTGTTTTTTCACGCTACGGAGGAAGTATTTACGAGGGCTTAGCATAAAAACTGTCTAAAAACCTGTCGGCTTTGAAAGGAAAAATGCGTTTAGCAGTGAAAGGGTTAATGTTTTTCTTACCCCTTGCTTTGTCATCCTTTTAAAATGTTTTCTTTCTCATTCATCATCATTCATGCATTTACTGCGTTACAACAAGAATACAGCGAATCACAGGAGAACACAAAGGCAATACAACGTCATTCAGAGCGTGGAAAATGAACTGGGGCTTCCATAAACTGCCTTGAAATACACATGGAAACTAAAGAGCAGAAAGCACTAAACTACAGTGACGCAGTGCTTGAAATATACAGGGAAGTAAAAATACAGTACATGGTGATACAGTGCGTATGACCTCAGATTTTTATAGGAAGGAATCGAGATGCAAAAATGGAAGGGAAATAATTGTATGTGCGTGATTTACAGTGACAGGGCGTGGAATGTACAGGAAAATGGAAATACTGTATACGGTGATGCAATGCGTATTACCTAAGATTTTTATAGACAGTGATCGAAATACAAAAAAAAAAAAAATAAATAAATAAAAGTGAGATTAAGTTACACTGATACAGGGCTTGAATTATACAGGGCAATGAAAGCGATGACCTCAGATTTTTACAGAAAGCGATTAAAATAAAAAATAATAAAAAAAAAGATGGAGATTAAATAGTAGAATGTGCATGTAATTTAACTTGAACCGCTGGCACTCACCTGGGGCGCCATACCACGCGTGATTGGTTCTCAAATGTGAAAAGTTGGTGGGCGCTTCAATTGCTCCAAGTATTTGTGCAACATTTACGTGGCGAGCTGCCTGGCGGGGTTCGTGGGGCGTGTGTTGTGCCGTGCCGTGTAGTCTGTGTTCTCTTGTCCCTTCTGTTAATTTTTGTGGCTGTTTGTGGCTCATTGAAGTGTTTATTTTCCTATTATGGAGTGTGCTTGCGTGCGAGCTGCTGGCGGGGGTCGTGAGGCGTGTGTTGTGTTGTGTTGTGCTGTGTTGTGTTACGTCCATTGTGTTCTGGTATCTTTTTTTGTGTGTGAATGTGGCTCATGAAATTGTTATGTGTGTTTCAATTGTTAATGTAGGTTTATGTTTACCTGACGGGGCTTGCTGGGCGTGTGTTGTGTTGCGTTGTGCTGGTTGTATTCTGTTGTCCTTTTTTGCGGCTGTTTGTGATTCATGAAAATGTTGTCCGTGCCTCTTTTCCTCTTATTTACCTGGCGAGCTGCTGGCGGTGCTCGTGGGGGCGTGTGTTGTATTTGTGTTGCGTTGTGTTGTTTATGCTTTGTCCTTTTTATGAATGTGACTGATGGATCTGCTGTCAGTGTTTCTTGCCCCAATGTTCCGTGTGTTTGTGACCAGTGCAACTTTTGTCAGTGTTTGTGAGCCGTGGAACTCCTGTGAATGTTAATGTTCCGTGGGTTTGTGATGCGCGGAACGGGTGTCAAAGTTTGTGACCCTTGGAACTGGAGCTGTTTCATGAAGTTCCGTAGGTTAGTGTCCTCGGGAACTGTTGGTGTTTCTTAATATTTCGTATGTTATTACTGGTTTCATGGGATTTATTTATTTTTTCTATATGGGGCTGGAGGCTATTAAATGTTATAATTATAGTTCATTAAATGTAAATGTGTGAATTTTCTACTCATTGCATTAACACGAATACTTCCTAATTTTTTTTTATATTGTGGAGTAAATGACCCGTGGTTTAGTTATTCATTTACATATTTGAAAGAGAGACATTTGGGAGAATTGGTATTAAGAATATAAAAAACACAAGGAAAGGTGCAGGAAGCCATCAGGCCTACACATGGCAGTCCCTGTATAAAACATGCCTACCTTTTTCTATCAACCTCGTTAATAAATTCATGTAGCCCTCTTTCAAACCTCCCTATTGACTCGGCACTAACAAGCTGATTACTGAGTCTATTCCAGTGTTAATCTAAATACAAAATATTCTACCCAAATGTATGTTGAGTTTTTAGCTATGCTCTGTACATAAATAATTTCACTAGTAATTCATAAAATTCTGCGTTCACTTCACTTCTAAATACAAATGTGATCAGTGTATTTTTTTTAATAATTCGTCATAAGTTGTAGTAATTTCATAATCTAACCTGTACAATATTTTACGTTCGTTATTTTTTCCCTATGGTTTCTCGCTCATTGAATTGTTGTTTGGATTTCATTAATGGCGCCAGCTGCAATGATTTCTATTCCGAATCTTGCGGCCTTATTATTCCGTTAATATGTAATCATTAACGTAATTATGTATTGGTAATTAGATTAGTATATGTACTTATTATTTATCCAGTATTAAAGCTGAGAGAGGAGAGACCTTTTGAGAGAGAGAGAGAGAGAGAGAGAGAGAGAGAGAGAGAGAGAGAGAGAGAGAGAGAGAGAGAGAGAGAGAGAGAGAGAGAGAGAGAGAGAGAGAGAACCCTTAATCAGCTCATAGGGTTAAATCATTCATCCCTCACCCTCTCTAACAATTGACGGACAAGTAAAACCCTGCAACATAAGGCAAAGAAACACGTAATTGATGTTCCCTTGAATTTCAGAATGTATCGCACAAATCAGGCTTGCAGTGCTTTGTTTTATCGTCTTTTTTTGTGCACATATGAGCCGCCTTTGTCCAGGAGTATCAAAGCGTTATCAATTACTAACAGTTTTGCATTGGATTCAACACAGCGAGTTTTGTGTAACTAATTGCCTGGACATAACAACAGAACTCCACGTATGTCGTGATTTTAGCGCCTGAACCTGCTTCGTTAGGGAGAGAGAGAGAGAGAGAGAGAGAGAGAGAGAGAGAGAGAGAGAGAGAGAGAGAGAGAGAGAGAGAGAGAGAGGTGGGAGGGTAGGGGGTAGCAGGCTGAAAAATTAAATACCTCCTCTCAGTATTTTCAATCTCAAATGAAAAAAGAGGGACAAACCATCACTGTAATTGCCTGACAAGAATAACAACAACAACAACAACAACAACAACAACAACAACAACAACAACAACAACAACGACAACAACAACAACAACAACAACAACAACAACAACAACAACAACAACAACAACAACAACAACAACAACAACAACAACAACAACAACAACAACAACAACAGCAACAACAACAACACCAAAAGGACGTGGTAATCTCGGTGACCCGGGGTTCGAGTCCTGCAGGAAGGCGACCATTTTAAAAGCCATTGCTGAGTGGCCAAAGAACACACAATAACACCCACATGCTTTCCATCAACCTTCACTTCGATGACACCTGCACTGGGGAACTCTGGTCGTCACTCTTAGTACCCGAAATAGAAGCATTGCTGTAGTGATGCTTACTGGCGGTATAGGGCAAGAAGATGAAGAGGAGGAGGAGCACAAGAACAAGAAAAAGAAGAGGAGGAGGAGAACAAGGACAAGATGAAGAAAATAATAGAAAAAAACTGGAAGAGGAAACAAGAGATCTCTACAAACTTAATAGAAAAACAACAACAACAACAACAAAAACAACAACAACAACAACAACAACAACAACAACAACAACAACAACAACAACTATTACAACTACTACTACTATACTACTACTACTACTACTACTACTACTACTAATAATAATAATAATACATGATATCTCAGCAAGATTTAGTACATCAACAACAACAAGGCACCCCAGCAAGATTACAAGAACAACAACAACAACAACAAAATCACCACCAACACTTAACGACCACCACCATCACCATCACCACCACCACCACCACCACCACCACCCATTCCAACTCTTCCCCTCTTCCTGCCGCCGTCCCCCAAAAAATAGCCAGCAATTTTCCCCTTTCACCTTGCGGGAGGAAACAGCAGATTGTCGTCAAAAGTATTATCGAAGATTAGTCTCTCCTCCCCTGGGTTTGAAAGGCCAGTGAAGCGTGAGGATGCCACAGAAAGACTCGATTGTCATGCATGGTAACTACGTGCCAGGTGCCGCGGAGGAGGAAGAGGAGGAGGAGGAGGAGGAGGAGGAAGAGAAGGAGGAGGAGGAATGGTAAAACGTTTAAGGAGGGAAAGGGAAAAAAGGCTGACTCAATCATTTATTCAGAAACGTTGAACTAATTCTCTCTCTCTCTCTCTCTCTCTCTCTCTCTCTCTCTCTCTCTCTCTCTCTCTCTCTCTCTCTCTCTCTCTCTCTCTCTGCCCTTTCACTTTTAAAGGGGAAGTAATGGGGAATTGGAGAGGAAGGTTAAAAAGAGGTTAAGAATTCTTTCATTGCATTTTAATTTTCTTTTCTTATTTGCGTTCTCTTTTTCTTTTCTTTTTCGTTCTCTTTTCTTTTCTTTTTTTCGTTCGTTATCCTTTGCTAGTGTGTCTTTTTCACCTTTTTTTTTCCCTTCATTACTGTTTCATTTGATTCTTTTTTCCATCATCATTATCATTATCATCCTCCTTTTCATTATCACTTTACTTTCTTTACCGTCTCTATAACATATGCTGTACTGAGCCTGCCTGAGAGATACAGAGGCAGGTCACGCGAGGCAGGCCGCACGAGGCAGGCCACACGAGGCAGGTCAGTGGCTCATTAGCTCAGTGTTTCCGTGGTTCACTAAGAATGGTTCACTGTTTCATTACGCTAGATTTGAATTGGACCATATATATAATCTCTCTCTCTCTCTCTCTCTCTCTCTCTCTCTCTTGTGTACGTGAAAAGTTTTGCCATAAATCTGTTCTGGTTCAGCCTCGCAATTGCACGAGTTTATTTTCTTTGTTTATTTACAGTTATTTGTTTTTGTTTATATTTTCCAGCTGTGCTTTCCTAAATCTTAAACGTGTACGTATATATACATACATGCACATACATACTCGTACACGCACACACACACCCACACACATAAATACATACATAGATTGGTGGCACGAGCGTGTGTTTCAATGTGTGTGTGTGTGTGTGTGTGTGTGTGTGTGTGTGTGTGTGTGTAACCCGACTATAATTAAACCCTCAAATAATTGATTCATATTTTACAAAGGAAAAATATTTAACAAAAAACTGCAAGAGAATTACATTGAGATTAAATCGTGGATATCAATTACTTGCGATTTCAATTATTGGCATGGGAGAGAGAGAGAGAGAGAGAGAGAGAGAGAGAGAGAGAGAGAGAGAGAGAGAGAGAGAGAGAGAGAGAGAGAGAGAGAGAGAGAGAGATTAAGTAATTTAAAGCAACATACTTTAATACACGTAATTGTGAAAAGAAAGAAAAGAAAGAAAAGAAATAAAAGCCAAAATGACATAAGCGACAATATTAACAGAGAGAGAGAGAGAGAGAGAGGGAGAGAGAGAATATTAAGTAACTGTAAAAAGAAAGAAAATAAGACTGACATAAGCAACAGTATCAAGAGAGAGAGAGAGAGAGAGAGAGAGAGAGAGAGAGAGAGAGAGAGAGAGAAAGAGAGAGAGAGACCATAAGTGAAAGCTAGGGTGCAAGAGGGCTTTCTCACACAGCCTAACCAACAGCCTCAAGACAGCAAGGATCACCCGCCCGCTTACCCCTCCCTCCGCCCTCCCAACACACTTTCACTCTTACTCCCGTAGCCAATAAGGGCGGTTGTACCATGTGTAGGGAAGGGATTTGGCTTTTACCTCCATCATAGGGAAGATCTGAGGTAATGTTGGGAGAGGAGGAGGAGGAGGAGAAGGGAGGTTATAGTGAGAGAGGGAAAAGAGAAAGGGAGAAGTGTAAATCAAGGTGAGAATAAGAGGGAGAGTAAATAGAATAGTGTGTTAAGGAAAGATAGATAAACATGGGGATAGAAAGAGCAAAGAAAGATAATGTGGGATAAATGGAGGAGAAGGAAGAGAGAGAAGGATGATATTGAACGGAAAGTGAAGGAACGGTCATAAAACATAAACCGATAGATATAAAAGAAATCAAATCAGAGAGAGAGAGAGAGAGAGAGAGAGAGAGAGAGAGAGAGAGAGAGAGAGAGAGAGAGAGAGAGAGAGAGAGAGAGAGAGAGAAAGAGAGAGAGAGAGATTATAGCCCTGTAAAAATCGACATGGAAAACGAAATGCATGGAAAATCTGAATAACGAAAAAGAGAGGGAGAGAAAGAGAGAGAGAGTGAATAAAAAATAATAAAAGTGAAAGACGAAAGAACACAAAAGAGGTGAAACACTTTGGCTAATGCAGCGAAATTCTCTTGTTCGAAGTTGCCACTCAAGAGAGAGAGAGAGAGAGAGAGAGAGAGAGAGAGAGAGAGAGAGTGGTGCGCGCGAGGGTTCGAGACACCAAAGTTCAAATCAAGAGAGGCTTCATGGAGCTTCGTGAACCTCCCTGTGAAGCATTAAGTTAAGTGAAGCGTCCGAACCAGAGAAGACGTTCCTCAGCGGATGTTTTTCCCTCCAAGTGGCCGAGGGAAGTGGATCAGGAGAGAAAGAGGGGAAGAGAGGGGAGAGCAGGGGAGAGCCGGAGGGTTTAAGAGCTATAGGATGGAGGGAAGAGGTTGGGAAGAGAGTGGTTGGTCAGAAAGGTTAAGAGAGGAGGAGGAGGAAGAGAAGAAGAAGGAGGAGTGTAGGTGGTTAGGTTAGGTGAGGAGTTGAGGCGAAAGGAAAGGCTGCCAAGTGTTTGTCCACCAGAAGGCTTGTTTTCCACCTTTGTTTCCCCTTTGTTTGCTCTTGGTTTCTCTTGTTTTCCCTTGTTTGTAGTGTAGTCTTCCTCTGTAGCACTGCCTTGTGTGTGTGTGTGTGTGTGTGTGTGTGTGTGTGTGTGTGTGCTAGTTTTTTTCTCTGTGTCGTATTTTCTTCCTTGTTCTTTAATTTGTCATCTATTTTTAGTCTTTCATTAATTTCATTCTACAATTCTTCTTCTTTTTTTTTTATTTCTTCCTGTGATAAAAACGCAATTTTGTCCTGAAAACGAACCGCGCATTTTCTGAGACCATTTGATCCTGTCTCCTCCTCCTCCTCCTCCTCCTCCTCCTCCTCCTCCACGAGACATCTCTTTGAACGGTGTAAATCCATTAGCGCCGCTGAGGTGTGATATCTCCAGCCTAACTTTGTAAACTCGCAGAGATTAATGTCCGAGGAACGATTGCAGTTTCCCTCCTCCTCCCTTTCCTTCCGTCCTTCCTTCCTTCCTTCCTTACTTCCTTCTTTCCCCTTTCCCGTCCTTTGCTTCTCCTCCCCTCCTCTTCCTCCCCTCGTTGGCGGCAGCTGTGGCAAAAGGGTTCTGTTTTATCTCGTTTTTCTCTCCCTTCTCTTCCTTATCTGTCCTCTTTTTCTTGTTAGTCTTTCTCTTGTCTGTCCTTTTCCTGTTTCGCCTTTTCTTCCTTCTGTGTTTTCTTGTTTTCCTGTCTGTTCTCCTCCTCTTCCTTTTCCGTATGTTTTTGTGTATTCTTTTCCTTTCTGTCCTTCTTCTCTCCCTCCTTCTCCTGCCTGTCTTCTTCCTCTTTCCTGTTCTTCTTTAGTGTGTGCTGTCTGACTCTTTCTTCCTGCTATCTGTCTTCTTCTTCTTCTGCTTGTCTTTCTATCTCTCCTTTTCTGTATGTCTTCCTTCTTCTCTTCCTATCCACCCTTTTCTTTCTTCTGTTGTCTTTCTATTCTTTCGAGCAATTCTCCTTTTTTCACCTCTATGTTACCTGTGTACTCTCAATTATGTACCTGTGAAGATTTATACCTGTAATTTGAGGTTTATTTATTGGTTGGTGTGATTAATTTGTTTATTTTCTTGTGTGTCTTGGTTTATTTATTTATCTTAGTGTTTGTTGTATTTCTAGCCAACGGTCTGTGTATTGGTTAGGTTTGGTTGATTTATTTTGTTTATTTTCGTGGGTGTCTTTTTTTTTGTGTGTGTGTGTTTGGTTTATTTATCTTTTTCTTGCCTGTGTGTGTGTGTTTGTTGTCTGGCGCGTCGTGTCTCTCTCTTGTCTCTGCTGCAGGAAAACCGCCGCGCTGCAAACCTTGTCACTGGATTTATACAACATCAGGGTGTCATCCCCACAGCTCTGCCGCCCCCTCTCCCCTCTCTCCCTTCTCTCTCTCTCTCTCTCTCTCTCTCTCTCTCTCTCTCTCTCTCTCTCTCTCTCTCTCCTCCAGTGCCACGTTTTTCTTCCTCCTGGTCCTCTTCCGCCTCCTCTGTGTGTCCTCTCACTCGGCCTTTAATCTTTCCAAACTGCCCTCCCACTTCATCTCTCCTCTCCCTTCTTTCATCTGGTTGTCTCCCCCGCCGCGTTATTGGCACAGCGACGAGTGCCATTCTGCCTTACCTAAATCTATTAACAGTGGTGTACCTCAGGGCTTTCCTATCCCCAACTTTCGCTTGCCTATCAGTGGTTATAATTGGTGTGTGCGTTCTATTCACTCGTGTGCCGATGACTCCATCTCACATTTCACGGCGTCCTTTGTTACATCGCGCCGCCAAGAACTGTGGTGGCAGTGTTGTTAACGCTCAATAGATGTGTTGTTGCCTTTGCGTTACTGTGAGGTGTGAAAGGTTATGATGAGTGTACATTTGACCGTGTTCTTTGATGCTTTTACTGCGCTGCCTAGAAATGTGAAAGGGTATAGTAGTGATGTTAAATTTCAGTAGGTGTGTTGTTACCTTTGCGTTACTGTGCGATGTGAAATGTTATGATAATGAGTGTACATTTCACAGTGTTGTTTGATATTTGTACTGCGCTGTCTAGAACTGTGAAAGGTTATAGTAGCATTAAATCTGAGTAGACGTGATGTTACCTTTCCGTTTTTTGTGAGATTGTGAAAAGTGACTTGTGGATATCATATTTCATCGTGTTGTTTGGTACATCGCGCTGTCAGGAGATGTGAAAGGTTATAGTAGCGTTAAACATAAGTAGACATGTTGCTACCTTTCTGTTTCTGTAAGATTATGAAAAGTGGCGGTGATGTTGAGTGAATATCATATTTCACCGGGGCCTTTGGTGTATTGCTTTGCCAACAGTTGTGGAAGGTTGTAGTGGTGTTGCTATTGGAGTAGACGTGTTGTTAACCCTTTCACTGTTATACCAAACAATAAAGAGCACTAGAATAAATGCAAGAAATCTTTTAAAAGCATTTATAAGATAATAAGCGATTAAAGATAATAGATCTTTTAATTATCATCCAGTTTAAAGACTAAAAGTGGCCATAGAATAGTGAAGATGCCTCAGAGTGATTAGTAATTAAGGAAAGATGTACTAAATAACAAAGAGTTAATTTTCTTTTACTCTCAGATATGAAAAATGAAGATGACGATTAGAGTACATCACATTACATTGCGTCCTTTGATAGATTACAGAGGCAAGAACTTTGGAGGATTATATTGCTTTGAAAAGAGAATACTCACGTTATTACGTATCTGTTAATGTAAGACTGCAGGAAATTACGAGATTGGTGAGTCTCTATCATCCTGCGTTGCATTCTGTGGTAGGTTACATATGCAAAAACTCTAAAACATTATAACATTTTGAGAAGAGAGTTTCTGTTATTACGTATCTGTTAATATAAAACACAAGAAACTACGAGATCGATGAGTCTGTATCGCTTCACATGACATCCTTTGGTAGATTACAGAAACAAAAACTGAAGATTATATTGCTTTCAAAAGAGAATATTCAGGTTATTACCTTAATGTTAATGCAAGACTGAGAGGAATTACGAAGCCAATGAGTCTCCGTCACTGCAAGGCGTCCTTTGATAGCTCAGGCCACGGACAAGAATCCTGAAAGGTTATAGTGGTGTTCAAGCAGAATCTCCGTAGTATTACCTTCCTGCTGATGTAAGACAGCAAAAAGTGACAGAGCCCATTAGTGTGCATCACATTGCATTACGTCCTTTGATGGATTACCGAGGCAAGAATTCTGAAAGGTTATATTGAACTGAATGAAAAAAAGTGGTCACGTCATTGCCTTTCTCTTCATGCAAGGCAGAGAAGAATTACGAGGTCAGTCTTTGTTACAGTCGAGTCGAGTCTACAAGTAAGAATTAAAGAACGTTATGCTTTGAGTGTAAAAATGTTAACTGTTCAGAAGTATTACCAAGCCAATCTTGAGCACATCGGGCGACGTCTCGTAGATAACACAACAAATAAGAACGATAGAAGGATATGCTATGATTGTAAGCATGTTAAGACCTGTTCATCTTTACAGGTGTGCTATTTCTGAACGCTTCCATTAGTGCAGAGAGACAGAAACTTGCGTCATTGCAGGAAAGAGAGTAATCGTTATGATAGATATAGTCGTTTTATTCTTTTTCTTTTTCTTTTTCTTTTATTAATCTATAACAGTTTACGATTACTGCAACTAAAATGATCAAGAATATTGTATCAGCAGTCATTGATGGTAGATAACAAAGAATTACTCAGTTTATCATAATGCATCACGTCTTTTTATTTCTTTTCTTTCTTTTTACTCAAACAACAACATAACAATTTACGATATATGTAACTAAAATGAGCAGTAATATTGCATCAGCAGGCATTAACGTTGGATAACAAAGAATTACTAAGTTCACCACACTACATCACGTCTGATAGATGAAAAAAGAAAGAAAAAGAAATATAGCAAGAATCTTAAAAGTCCATTCAATGAAGGTAGACACGAAATGACCAGTCTATTGATACAAGACAAGGAGAAATGACCCACAATTCCCTGCATTTCTCTTACCTTATCAAATGGAGGAAAGCCCGAGATAATTGAGCATCCCCTTCCTTCACACTAAACATTCTCAGCTTATCCTTTACAAAAGAGTCCAAACTGAAAATTACACATCTCATTTCTTGCTAAATTGGCTTTGCAAGTTGTGAAATATCCGCCTCATTTTTCCTGCAACACAGTTTTCCTGTTTAATAAAAGGATCTGGTTCATCTTATCACACTGCTCTCTCTCTCTCTCTCTCTCTCTCTCTCTCTCTCTCTCTCTCTCTCTCTCTCTCTCTCTCTCTCTCTCTCTCTCTCTCTCTCTCTCTCTCTCTCTCTCACCTATTTCAACACACACACACACACACACACACACACACACACACACACACACAGAGAGAGAGAGAGAGAGAGAGAGAGAGAGAGAGAGAGAGAGAGAGAGAGAGAGAGAGAGAGAGAGAGAGAGAGAGAGAGAGAGAGAGACGAGGGGAACTGACAGTCCAACAGGATTTTGTCAAGATAGTGTAATGTTTAATGAATATCTTGTCAAATATTTATCGCTCCCATCCGATTTATAAAATATTTCCTGTCAGTATTTTGAGTTAATTCATTATTAATTGACGTTGTGTTTCTATAGTTTCTTCCTTTGGGTTCATATTTCATACGAGTATTGAATATTTATTGCGTGCGTACGGGATGACCAACCGCACACACACACATACACACACACACACACACACACACACACACACACACACACACACACACACACACGATATGGCAAAATATAATTCCATAGTTTCTCGAAAAAAAAATATTTAGATATACATTTGAAATAATTCTGCTAGAGAGAGAGAGAGAGAGAGAGAGAGAGAGAGAGAGAGAGAGAGAGAGAGAGAGAGAGAGAGAGAGAGAGAAACTACGTACTTGTGACTGTACAAAATATGCAGTCATGTACACTACAATTTACATACATAACGCATATTTTTCTTTTCTTTCTTTCCTTCTTTTCTCCTTCTAAGATTGAGTAGGGAGAAATTTTCCTATATTTTTCCTTATCCTTCCTTACCATACTTTACTTTACTTTGTCGTGTCTTTCCTCATCATCAGCGTCTTTTTACTCCCAAAATTCTCTCTCTGTCCTCCTCCTAGTCTTCCTCGTCCTGCTCTTCCTCCACCTCCTTATCTCCCTCAACTCAGAATCTTTCTCTCACTTTTTAAAATAAATGAAAAAAATCAGAAAAGAAATCTCATTCTATCACTCCTCCTCCTCCTCCTCCTCCTCCTCCTCCTTCTCTTCTTCATCACCTCGAAATTTACTCCTAAGTCCTCCCACATGATTTTCTCACCCCCTCTTTAGTCCCTCCTTATTCTTCCCCCCTTGCCTCTCCTCCTTCCCCCTCCCTTCTCTTCCCCTTCTATGCCCCCTCCCTCTCTTTAGTGGCCCATAAGCCCCCTGACTCGATTTTCTCAGCCAATGGGAAAACTTGGCCTTAATATAAACAAGTGTGACGAGACTCCCTTAAACCCTTCAGCTCTGAGAGAGACAGAGAGAGAGAGAGAGAGAGAGAGAGAGAGAGAGAGAGAGAGAGAGAGAGAGAGAGAGAGAGAGAGAGAGAGAGTGTGACCTAAGCTAACGAAAGGTCGTGTGGAGGTCATGAGGTTAAAGAAATACTGTAGTAAAAGAAGAAGTAGAAGAAGAAGAATAAGAAAAAGAAGAAGAAGAAGAGGAGGAGGAGGAGGAAGAGGAGGAGGAGGAAAAAAAGAATCACAGCAGGGCGAAGAAGAAATGCAAAGACAAGAACAAGGAGAACAAAAGCAGGATTGATAAAAAAAAAGAAGTGAAGGACTGAAGGAAAATTAAAGGTAACATAGATTACATAATTACAAAAATGACAAATAATTAACAAGCTTTCATAAATTACAAATAGATGAGAGAAGGACTGAACAAATTCGATATCCAGACAAAAAAAGAAAAAAAAAGAAAAAAAAGAATAAAAAATGGGAAAATGAAGCAGTACATTGTTTTAAATTCGCTAACATTTAAAAAAAGCGTCATCCCCTCACCCTCTTCCCCTCTCTTCCCCTCTCCCTTATTCCCTCTCCCTCCCAGACACTGCCTCAACAACACCTGTGTATCTTTCGTCGTGTTCCTCACCTGAGCTGATAAATCTTTCAAGGTAATGTCGTGTCTCAGTGCAGGTGTGTGTGTGTGTGTGTGTGTGTGTGTGTGTGTGTGGTTATTTTCTCTCTCTCTCTCTCTCTCTCTCTCTCTCTCTCTCTCTCTCTCTCTCTCTCTCTCTCTCTCTCTCGAAACATAAAAATCCACATCACACACACATCTCCACACACACACACACACACTGTCTGCTTCCATCCA
>NC_087185.1:4482500-4495000 GCF_035594125.1 Scylla paramamosain
CTCTTTCTGTCTTCTCTTTCATTTTCATTCAGTTTCTTCCTCTCTTATCCTCTTCCTTCCTCCTCTCTTTTCTTTTCTATTCCCTTCCACTTTCTCTTTTCCTTCCTTTCTTTCCTCTTCTTTCAGTTTTTTCCTCTTATTCTCTTTTCTCTTTTTCTGTTCCCTTTTTCTTTTCCTTTCTGCTGTTCCTCGTCCTCTTTTTTCTCCTCCTCTTCTGTCAGTTTCTTCCTTTCTTATCCTCTTCTTTCCTTTCCTATTCCTTTTCAATTTCACTTTTTCTTTCCTTCCTTCTTTCCTCCTCCTCCTCTTTCTCCAGTTTCTTCTTCTCTTATTTTGTTTCCCTTCCAATTCCCTTCAACTTCACTTTTCCTTCCCTCCTTCCTTCCGTTCCTCCTCCTCCTCCTCCTCCTCCTCCTCCGAACACGTCACAGTAAGGAAGCGTAGGAACCTTAACCCTTCTTCGTGATCTTGAGCAATTGAGTCAGTGATTAACGACCTACTTAACTTAACATCACGTCGTTTAAAGGGCTTCTCTTCAACTACGGGTCGTGTCTCGAAGCCCTTGTGAAGCTGAAGCCGAAGGTGGAGGGAGGCTTCGAGACGGGCGGTAAATATTGATCGGTGTAAGCTTCGATGAGCGACAATATATGAGAAATTTTACGCCTAATAAAGCCCGCGAGGAAGGAGAGACGCGCAGCCTTGAACACTTTGACGCCCGCCGCTATGCACTGACCCACCACGCATTGCTGCCCACGCCCGCGGAAAATTCGACCCCGCGTGACCTGCAGCTACGTACAGCTAAAAAAAAAAAAAAAAAGAAAAAGAAAAAAGTAAAAAAAAAAAAAAAAAGTACGAGAGTAGAATCGAAAAATGTAAAAATTGAAGGAAATAAAACTAAGTAACAGGTTATACGTCGACGGAAAAATCGACCTCGTGACTTGGATTCGGAAGAAAAGAAAAAAAAAACACGAAAAGAACAAAATTTGAAAGGAAGCAAGAAAAAATGGGGAAAAAAGTGAAAAAGGCAGATGTAAAAATGGAAGAAAAAATCTGGGATTCCAACTTACGTGGACGGAAAATTCGAACTGGCGACCTAAAAATTCGAAAACGAAATAGAAAAATAACAAGATTTAAGGGAAAACGAGAAAAAAATGAAGAAAATCGAAAAGGACTAAAAAAAAAAAAGGACGTGAAAAGAAAACGAGAAGAAATAGAAAACAAAAAGTTAAGATGCAACATGACATTTAAAAGGAAACAAATAAAATGGAAAAATTCATTAAAAAATTATGCTTTCTTATTTACGCGATGTATCGCGATGTATCGCGATGTGAAGACTTGAAAAAAAAAAAAAAAAGAAATAGGAGAAAAATCAGCAAAATGGAATTAAGAAAAAAAAGGAAGCAATAAAATTTTTTAAAAAGTAAGAAAAGTTGCGTGAATGGAAGATTCTTCCATAACTTAGGAAAAAAGGAAAAGATCAAGAGAAAAATAGTAGAAGATAAGAAAAACACAAACCAATCACATAAAGAGAAAGAGAGAGAGAGAGAGAGAGAGAGAGAGAGAGAGAGAGAGAGAGAGAGAGAGAGAGGTAGTGGAAGTGACGCCTTTAAGTGTGTCAGAAAGAGAACAAGGCTGTGATTTGAGGTGGCGGCGAGAGTAGAGAGAGAGAGAGAGAGAGAGAGAGAGAGAGAGAGAGAGAGAGAGAGAGAGAGAGAGAGAGAGAGAGAGAGAGAGCAGGGTAGGAGAGATTGTGAGAGGAGGAGGAGGAGGAGGGAAAAAAAAGTTAGGTTCTGATTTTCATTTTGTTTCGTTTCATTTCCCCACTTTTCCTCCTCTCTGGTAATTACAGCGGTTCCTGGATGCTGCAGGGGTGGGTTTGTCGCCTGCTGGAGAGAGAGAGAGAGAGAGAGAGAGAGAGAGAGAGAGAGAGAGAGAGAGAGAGAGAGAGGTGTGTTATGGTACGCCTTCTGTTTTCCTTTGTGTCCTGATTCCCTTCATGCCCCTTTGTGTGTGTGTGTGTGTGTGTGTGTGTGTGTGTGTGTGTGTCGTGGGGCGTGTGGGCATTTCTTTGTGTATGAGTGAGGGTTGCATTGTGTATATGTGTGTGTGTGTGTGTGTGTGTGTGTGTGTGTGTGTGTGTGTGTGTGTGTGTGTGTGAGAGCGCTGTTTGTTTGTTTGTTTGTTAATGTTCACAGCCTCATCTTATTTCCCTGGCGTATAAATTTGTCATTCTTGTGTGTATTACGTGAGGGGAAGGCTCTCTCTCTCTCTCTCTCTCTCTCTCTCTCTCTCTCTCTCTCTCTCTCTCTCTCTCTCTCTCTCTCTCTCTCTCTCTCTTTCTGATCATCATTACTCGTAGAATCGTGACCTTCCACCACCACCACCACCACCACCACCATCACCACCAAAACATGCAAACGTGATACTCACCTTACTAAATTCTAATCAAGTATATTACCTACCTGAGTCTGAGCACCGGGCGACTCGTAATCATCTCAGCGCACCTGTAATTACACTGCGCCCAGAAATAACAGGTAAAAAAATATGGATGCGTGAACCGATAATAATTTACCTGTGCACGAATGCGAACTGAGGACCTGCACCTTTACTCTACCTGTATTTACCTGTATTTACCTGTGTATCTACCTGTACCCTGCCACTCCCCTTACCTGTCAGCCTAGGTAAGAGGATTACGTAGACCCTTATGTGCGTTATACTCCGCATCATTTTAATAGTTTCCCCTTCATTTTTCCCCGGGCAGGTTAATCTCCCTTTGTAGAAAACAGAAGGGCAGTGATTTTGGGATTTTCTTATAATTTTCCTGCTAGTTTGTCATGCTGAGGGATTACTTGTGTGTGTGTGTGTGTGTGTGTGTGTGTGTGTGTGTGTGTGTGTGTGTGTGGAGGGGATTTGTGGCTGCCGCTGTTGCTTTATGTTTTGTTTATTTTTGTATTGTTTTGTGGTTTTATATTCTTATGTATTTATTTTTTATTTAGTTTTTTTTTATTCTTCTTCTGTGTCTCTTGTTCTCTTGGGCTTGTCTTTCTTTAGCTCCATGATTTGTTTTGTTTTGTTTGTGTTTTTTTGTTTTTTTTTGTTTCCTGATTTCTGGTGTTTTTCTTTTATCTTTTTGTTTCAATGTGAGTTTTTTTTCTAGTCTTCTCAGCATTTTTTCTTTCGTCTTTTGTATCTACTTCAACTTTTCTTTTTCTTTGCTTTGTATCAGTTTCTGTCTCTCTCCACAACACTATTTCTCTTTTCTGTTTTTATTTTTCCCCTCTCCTAAACACTTTTTCTCTACTCTCCCTTACTCCTTCTTCTGTATACTTCACTTTTTTCTTTTTTGTCTCCTTGCTTAATATTTTTTTCTCCCTCTCCTTAACCTTTCCTTATTCTTTTTCCTTCTTCCTTTTTCTGTAGATCTTGTTTACTATTATAACCTCTCTCTTATTTATTAATTTTTGTGCCTCCTTGCTTATCTTTTTCAATATATTCCCTCTGTTCCCTCATCCAATTAAAATCATTCCACATTCATCTGGATTCCACTAACAGGTATTCATCTCCCCTCAGATCCAGGTGGGGTGGGGCGCCCTCTGCGGAAAGGTGAGTACGAAAAAAGAAAAGAAGGTGAAGTAAGGGTGACCGAGCCGTTGCCCTCACATATAATTGCAATATCATGAGTGAAATATCTTTACCATGTGTGTCTTGATTTTTGTACCGTGCTGTTTATGTTCATCTGTGAGGCACTGTGTGGTTTTGTGGCTTTAAATTAGTATATCTATGAGTCTGAGTATTTTTGTAAGGTATATCTATTGTTGTTTACTTATTAGGTGCCATGTTTTCTTGTGGCGTTTTATCAGTATATTTTTAAGTCCGCCTATTCTTGCTAGGTATGTTTATGTTTTGTACCTTTACTGACTTATTACGTCCACCTCTCAAATGCAAAAGTTAACCAGTATTCTCAGTCATTCATCCCTTTTGTCGTAAACTCTGGAACTCACTGCCTGCGTCTCGGTAATACACAACAAATCGATATTTCTTTCGTGTACAAGATGCTTAATCTCATCAAGGTTTGACTGTAGAGACTATGTTCGATAGATATGAGATCCTTTTTAATAGCTAACACATCGGTATCTTCCTCACCTCATCCCTAGCCGCTGTGGTAACTATTTAGGCGCGATTTATGTACAAGTGTATGGCAAACTTCACACCTCAGCTTGTGGTTGTATCTACACGTCAACTGTCTGTGGCTGAATTCACCGCAGTTGTAGCATTCTAGTTTCTTCTGAATATGCTGCTGCGTATTTGTGGATGTAACGATCCTTCGGCAGTGTGTGTTGTGCGGAGTGTGTCGTGAAATTGTTGCTTCGGAGTGTGTTTCCTTGAGAGTGCTGTGTGTGTGTGTGTGTGTGTGTGTGTGTGTGTGTGTTCCGAACCCTGAGCTTCGAGGCCTCAAGGAGTTATTCAGCGTCCACCTGCCGGGCGTACGACGACGAGCACCCAGATGACCAGGTGATGGAGGGGCATGGTGGGGCATCGGACGGGGTGGGGGAGGGTAGTCTAGTCAGTGGGGTGAGTGGATTGAACAACCGTATTGAATAGGGGTAGGGTTGGGCGGGGGATAGCTGGCGGGAGATGAGAGAGAGAGAGAGAGAGAGAGAGAGAGAGACTGTGTTAAAGTTCATAGGAATAATTTAGTGGTACTACCACCACCACCACCACCACCGCAATTAACAGTAACAGTATCCTAATTTCCCATCACCACCATAATCATCACCATCATTGTCATTTTCATCAACATACCCATTGACACGTGTATAGCCGGTCACCACTACCACCACCACCACAACAACAACAACAATTAGTCACATCAGCCACTAAGCCACAGTAATCCAAACAAACAAACACACACACACACACACACACACACACACACACACACACACACACACACACACACATCTCAAATTCAACCCTATGTTTTTCATCCCTCCCTTCCATTCCTTTCTAAACTCGTTTCTCTTCCCTTCCTTCTCCCTCTCTTCTCTAAATACTTCTCTTCTCCCCCTTCCTATACCTTTCCTTTCTCTTCTGATTCACTCCATTCCCTTTCCTCCCCTTCTAAATACCATCTCTCTCTCCATTCCTTCCTTTCCTTTCTTGATTCCTCTTTTTCTTCCCTTCCTTTACCTTTCACTTCCTTCTAATTCCACATCCTTCTCTCTTCCCATCCTTTCCCCCTTCTCTAAATCCCTCTCTTTTCCCGTTCCCCTATTTTCCTTTCCCCTTTAATTCACTCCATATCTTTCCCTTTTAAGCCTCCTCTCTCTCTTACTCTTCCTTCCTTTTCTTCTAAATCCCTCTCTTTCTTTTCCCCTACATTCTCTTCCCTTTCTAACTCCGTCCATACTTTTCCCTTCTCCTCTTTTCCCTCTTTCTTTCCTTCCCTTCCTCTTAAAGCATCTTTTTCCTCACCAAAACTTAGGAGAGAGAGAGAGAGAGAGAGAGAGAGAGAGAGAGAGAGAGAGAGAGAGAGAGAGAGAGAGAGTGAGAGAAGGGTTGAAATTTTTATTAAACTTCAGCAGAAAGATCGAGTGACTGACTTTTGGGATGTTTACCTCAGACAATGACTCTGATTTCAGGTGAGAAACACTGGATTTTTCCAATGTTTGTCGATGATTTCAGTGTTTGCTCGACACACTTGATCCTGAGTCGATAAAGCACTGATTTTACGTTTACCTTCCAGAGAGAGAGAGAGAGAGAGAGAGAGAGAGAGAGAGAGAGAGAGAGAAATATTAGATAACGGTAATTTTTATATTGTTTATCCTGATGTTTTGTATTTATTTATTTATTTTTTATTTGTTTATTTATTTATTTATTTATTTATTATTTATTTATTTATTTATTTATTTATTTAGAGAGAGAGAGAGAGAGAGAGAGAGAGAGAGAGAGAGAGAGAGAGAGAGAGAGAGAGAGAGAGAGAGAGAGAGAGAGAATGGCAATTTTTATATTGTTTATCTTGATGTGTCATATTTACTTATTTGTTTATTTATTTATTTATTTACTTATTTATTTATTTAGAGAGAGAGAGAAAGAGAGGGAGAGAACAGATAGAGACAGACAGACAAACATTCCACAATTTTCCACAGCAAACCCAAACGAGTCAAAGAACATATTAGAACATAATTACTCATAGGTGCAGATGTTTTTTTTAGCGTCACCTGATCTTGTCACCTGCTCACCTGTCTTTGTCAAGGTGACGAGGCAATCAAGGAGGAAGAAGGAGGAGACGTGATGGAGGGACGTGAGAAGACTGATGGAGAGGGAGAGGAAAAGTGTGGAATCCAAGAGAGAGAGAGAGAGAGAGAGAGAGAGAGAGAGAGAGAGAGAGAGAGAGAGAGAGAGAGAGGTGGTTAATGGAGGGGAGGGAAAAGGAAGGGAAGAGTTTGATGGTGGAGTATGATGGAGTGGCGAGGGGTACCAGTGATGGAGGGGAGGAGGGGGTGAGGGAGTAATGGGAGGGAAGGGAGGGGAGTGATGGGGGGAGGCGAGCCATGATGGAGGACTGAGTGTTCGCCTTCCATGTGTCGATTTTTCCCTTTCCATTTTTTCCTCTTCCCTTTTTTTTTTTTTTTTTTATAAATATTGTTTAATAGTGTCAAACGCTTTTCCAATCGAGTTTGTATCCCTTCTTTTTATTTTTTTGCTCTTTGTTCTTCTGTCAGCATTTAGCAGGGAAAGGGGAAGTGGTATTAGTGGTAGTGGTGGTGATGGTGGTGGTGGTGGTGCAGTAGTAGTAGTAGTAGTAGTAGTAGCAATAGATATTTGAAGATTCTTGTAGTAGTAGTAGTAGTAGTAGTAATAGTAGAAATAGATATTTGAGGATTGTGGTAGTATTAGTATTAGTAGTAGTAATAGTAGTAGTAGGAGTAGGGGTAGTAGTAGTAGTAGTAGTAGTAGTAGTAGTAGTAGTAGTAGTAGTAGTAGTAGCAGCAATAGATATAGAGGATTGTGGTAGTAGTAGTAGTAGTAGTAGTAGTAATAGTAGTAGTAGTAGTAGTAGTAGTAGTAATAGTAGTAGTAGTAATAGTAGTAGTAGTAGTAGTAGTAGTAGTGGTAATAGTAGTAGCAATAGATAGTAGAAAATTGTGTTAGTAGTAGTAGTAGTAGTAGTAGTGGTGGTAGTAGTAGCAGTAGTAGTAGTAGTAGTAGTAGTAGTAGTAGTAGTAATAGAGAGAGAGGGAGAGGGAGAGAGAGCAGCATTCACTTCCCACTCCAGTCGCACTTTAAGAGACAAGGAGGTGTGAGGGGAGAAGAGAGGAGAGGAGAGAGACGAGAGACGAGAGACGAGAGAGGAGACATGAGGACAAATCTTATAACTCTGATCACTCTTGACACTTCGTTTAAGGAGAAGATGTGATATTTCCCTCTCCTTTCCCTTCCATTCCCCTTCCTTCCCCATCTATCCTGCCATCATAACTATTACAGCTGCCGTTACCGCCGCACATTATCGCTGCTAATTCCCCTCATTACAGGTAGTATAAGTCCCCGCGCGCTGCTGTTGCCACAAGTACCCTCGCCCGCGCCACTATAAGCAATGTTATGAAGATCCATGAGTGTAGTTTGATTTTGTGCAACACTGAGATTTGGTGCCATCGTCTGGTCTCTCGTCTGGCTGCTGTCTCTGGTTCTCCTAGTGGTGGTGGTGGTGGTGGTGCTAGTGTTGTTGTTGTGACTGGTGTTGCTGCTTTCTGGTGTCTCTGTTACTTTCTGGTGTCTTATGTTTCTTGTTTTTGTTAGTTTTTTTTTTCTGCTATTGATATCTTTAATGCTGCTACTCTGGTTCTGCTGTTAATGTTGTTATTGCTGATTCCATTACTACTACTACTACTACTACTACTACTACTACTACCGTAATAATAATAATAATAATAATAATAATAATAATAATAATAATAATAATAATAATAATAATAATAATAATAATGATAATATGATAATAATTAACCTCCACGCCCTCAGGTGATCCCAATTTTTGTAACATTAAATAATTTGCCTCCCTCGGGTACATAAGGGCGCCGCGTCGCTGTGTGTGCCACGGAAACTCGACCTTAATATAATCTGTCTTTCACAAATCAGATATATATTTTCCATACCATGACTCCTCTTCTTCCTCCTCTTCCTCCTCCTCCTCCTCCTCCTCCTCCTCCTCCTCCTCCTCCTCCTCCTCCTCCTCCTCTTCTGACTCACTTTTCTTCCCTTCTTCTCCTCCCTTTGCATTTTTCCTCCTTCCTTACATTTTTCACTTTTTTTTATTTTTTCCTCCCTCATTGAGTGTCCTCCTCCTCCTCCTCTTCCTCCTCCTCTTCCTCCTCCTCCTCTGACTCATTTTTCTTTCACCTCCCGTTTCTTGTTTTCTCTCTGTTTCCTTAGAATTCCCTCATCCTTTTTATTTTTTCCTCCGCCCTTGATTGTCTTCCTCCTCCTCCTCCTCCTCCTCCTCCTCCTCCTCCTCCTCCTCCTCCCCTTCCTCTTGTTTTTGCATTCTCACCCTAATTCTTTCCTCCCTCCTTCCTTTCACCCTTGTCCTCACCCCTTCCCACTTTTCCGCCTCACCCTTCCCCTCTTTTCCACCCCGGCACCCTTCCATTGTCCTCCACCCTCTCCTCCTCAGCTTTCTAATCTCCCACCTTCACCTCTTCCACATTTTCCCTCCACTCCTTCCTCATTCTCCCTCTTCCATCTTTATCATATTTCTTGATTCTTGCCACTTCTCTTCTACTCCTTCCACCTTTATCACCTTCTCTCACCTTCTTCCCTCTTTATTGACACGTTCTCTGGTATATTCATTCTCAATCCATCATCTTCATCTTCTCATCATTTCTTTGTCTTTCTCCTTTTCTCCTCATCCACTTCCTCTCACTCTCTCTTCCTAGTCCTTCACATTCTGTTTTTGTTAATCTTTTCTTGTATTCTCTCCTCTTCTCTCTTCCTTCCCTCTCATTCAGTTTCAGTTTCTTATTTGCAGTTCTTCTTTCATTCCTATTCTTTCTTTGTATAACTTTCTTCTTCTTCCGTTATGTCTCCTTTCTATCCTCCTCCTCCTCCTCCTCCTCCTCCTCCTCCTCCTCCTCCTCCTCTTCTTCTCCTGTGGTATCATGTGTTTTTCCTGTACTGTTCTGTTTCTTCTACTAATAGTTAATGTACAATAGTTACCCCTTAAAAAAAAAAAAAAACGCCAAGAACATCAGTCTGTTGTTGTTTGGTATTCCTTTGTGTTCCTCCTCCTCCTCCTCCTCCTCCTCCTCCTCCTCTTCCTCCTCCTCCTCGCCCGCAGTTCACCTCCGAGGCATGAAGCAAAATACAGAAATATGGCACGGCAAATATAATCAACTCATCACGCTCTGGGATTAATTACCTTGATGTAATTAATTATTGATTGAGGAGTAAAGGTGTGTTAGTAGGGACAGCGTGTGTGTGTGTGTGTGTGTGTGTGTGTGTGTGTGTGTGTGTGTGTGTGTGTGTGTGTGTGTGTGTGTGTGTGTCTGTCAGTCTCCATCTCGAATTCTTGTATTTGTTTAACCTTTTTATTTATATTTTTTGGGGAGGAGAGATAGGGAGAAGAAGTAAATTAGTGCTTCTCTCTCTCTCTCTCTCTCTCTCTCTCTCTCTCTCTCTCTCTCTCTCTCTCTCTCTCTCTCTCTCTCTCTCTCTCTCTCTCTCTCTCTCTCTCTCTCTCTCTCTCCACACCAATCTGTCAGTATGTCCACCTTTTCATTTGTGTCCACCTGTCTATCTCTCCACCAGTCTACCCATCTAGTAATGGAAACCTCTCTTTATTTAGGCAAAAGTACACCCATCACTATTCATACACGCGTGCCTGTGTTTGTGTGTCTATTTGTGTGTATGCATACGCGGCGCCTATATATTTGTATTCATGCAGCGTGTGAGTGACAATTATCTACAGGCCCCGTACAAAACCATACATTTTCGTTATATCTATGTATGCCACGTGTCTTTATTTACATACAGAACGTATACTTGTTAATACGCTTTTGTGATTTAGGTGTATGGAACTAAAGTGTATTTCAGCTCGTCTCTCCTGCTTATGATCGCCAGGGGGAAGGAATGGATGACAGCACCTCGCCTTGGGTAATAATTAATAATAGGTAATGATAATGAATGCAAATCGCTCTTCATAAAAGGCTTAATTGATGGGTGATGAAAGAAAATGCCTCTGGTAATTATTGTTTGCTGTTGTTTATTAAGCGTGTGTTTGTACTTGGACAGCTACACACACACATACACACACACACACACACACACTCAGGTAATTAGCAATACTCATGTCAATTTTGCACCTGTGTTCTTTAATGTGTGTGTGTGTGTGTGTGTGTGTGTGTGTGTGTGTGTGTGTGTGTGTGTGTGTGTGTGTGTGTGTGTGTGTGTGTGTTCAAGTGCTTATAACCACAATATTTTGAAGCTAGCGGGAACAACGCCCCCTTACATCAAACCTCACCTTATTTTTACGTCTTTCAGAAAACCATGAATAAGAAAAACGAGTGAAAAAAATTAATAATGAGTCGCGGTGAATGGAGAGCAGCTAGATTATTGTCCCTCCCGTTATTAATTACTTCTTTGACGTGATTGCCATGCAGGCCGCCTCATAATCACCCGGTAATTGCCTTAACACCAATCACCGTCATTTGCAATAAACAATAATGCACTCACTCCTCAGTCACTCAACCAGTCAGTCTGTCAGTCAGTCGATCAGTGAGTCAGTCTGTCAGTCAGTCGATCAGTGAGTCAGTCTGTCAGTCAGTCACTCAACCAGTCAGTCTGTCAGTCAGTCGATCAGTGAGTCAGTCTGTCAGTTAGTCACTCAACCAGTCAGTCTGTCAGTCAGTCGATCAGTGAGTCAGTCTGTCAGTCAGTCACTCAACCAGTCAGTCTGTCAGTCAGTCGATCAGTGAGTCAGTCTGTCAGTCAGTCGATCAGTGAGTCAGTCTGTCAGTCAGTCGATTAATGAGTCAGTCTGTCTAATACTGAGTTTGTTTATTATGTGTGTATGGATGTATGTATATTTCTCTATCTGTCTATCTGTCTATCTATTTATCTATTTATTTATCTATCTATATATCTATCTATCTATCTGTCTATCTATTTTATCTGTTAGTTTCTGTCATCTTCATTTTTATCTATTTGCCGTTCTATTCATCCATTTATTCAGTAATTGAATTAAGAACCAAATTACCGTAAGATTAATTTCATAATGAATAAAAAAATAAACACACAAAAAAAAAAAAAAAAAAAACAGCAACGGAAAACTAAGAAAAATGAACGAATGATAGAATGCAAATAAAGTCTTTTCATGTCATTGTTCTCACTAAAGCACTATTAATTATGGTGAACAGATGAATAGGCTCACCAGAATAGGCTTAGGCTGTAAATGAAGCCTTTGAGAAATCCCTTTAATATAGGCTTCCCATTCGTGGTGGTGGTGGTGGTGGTGGTAAGGCGTGAATCTCTTGACTTAAGGCTGATTTATGGCCTTTCTGGTTCATTTAATGCTACCTGAGCTTCTGTGGTACACCTGAATGCTGTATATTGTAAGGGTACAGCTGTGAAATTCATAAGGTGTGTGTGTGTGTGTGTGTGTGTGTGTGTGTGATTCTGTAGTTGCAGGATAGTCGTCTCGTGCCTTTCTCTCTGTCTGTCTGTCTGTCTGTCTGTCTGTCTGTCTCCTATCTGTCTACTACGTATTCTATTTTATTAATTCCTGTCCCTTCCTTCATCTTTTCCACCTGTCATCTAATCCATAACATCTCTACTATTTCCTCCACATTTCCAACCTCACCATCTGTTCTTCCACTCACCACCATCACCATCACCAACAATTCCCACAACCACTAATACAACCACCATCATCATCACCACCACCTCCCAGAACCACCACCACCACCACCGCCACCATCACCATCCCTCCTTACATATAATCTTTCGTCAATTTACATATTTTCTCAGTGCCGCGTTTCTCTGCCGTTTCAGCTTCGCCCTAAGGAGGTAAAACTAGCCGGCAGTCGAATTAAGGGACGCTTGGAGGGAAGGAGAAGTAGGAGGAGAAGGAGGGAAGGAGGGAAGGAGGGATGAGGGCAAGGAAGTAAGGGAGAGAGAGATGAACGGTAGGAAGGAAGGAGGCAAGAGAGGGATGCAGAGAAGGTAGGATGATAAGGGAGGGAAGGAAAGGTAAAGGATGGAGGGAAGGAAGGAAAGAAGTAATGGAGAGAAGGAAGAAAGGAGACAAGGAAAGGATGAAGGGAAGGGAAGGAGGCAAACGAATGGAAGGAAGGAAGAAAGGAGAGAAGAAGACTAGATATAGATGGAGGAAAGGAGATTAGGGAGGCAATAGATGGAAGGAAGGAAAGAAGGAAAGGAGGAAAGAAGGCAGAGAATTAATGAGAGAAAAAAACAAATAATAAAGATAAGGAGAAAAGAAATGG